>NW_026928686.1:0-34775 GCF_032062105.1 Saccostrea cuccullata | reverse complement strand
TGAACATCGTAAAAACATTCTAACAAACCTGATGTAATTTTGATGAGTCAAATTCATTTTCATGTGAAATTACTGAAATCTTTTTTTTAATTTTACTATATATATTCATTTATAAATATATATATTTTTCCATGTCAAAAATCATCCCCTGAATGATTGAAAAATACACTACCAGACTAGAGACATATAAGTATTGGAGTCGATGGGGTTAACAAAGACATTGCCATCCAGTTCCACAGTCTGACTCGGCAGCCAGGAGAAAACTGTATCACTGGACCCAAGACTTATCTATAACAAGAATATGTATGATAATAAGTGATTACATATGGACTAAAACTACAATTGTGATATGTGTGATTTGTTTTACAAAGAATTAAATTTTTTCACAATTTTTTTCATCCAAAGGAGCAGTAAAAAAATTTTAAAGAATATGTGATTTGACAAGAGGCCCATGGGCCTTATAGGTCACTGAGTATCATTTAACAACTTTCCAACAATTGAATTTGATTGGTGTTTTTATTCAGAGGCTCAGGTGAGCTAATAAAAGACTTTTTTTTACAAAAAAGATATGGTTTTATAATGCTAGTAAACATATGTTTATCACCAGTGTCTTGTACTTACAATTGTATCACCTAGTTTAGGCGCCACTCCTGCCAGGGATGCTATAAAGATACAAATAATTTTGTAGATTTGATAATGCACTTGCAGTTAAGGTTCAACATACATGTTAACTCTCCCGATTTAGGCGGGAGTCTACCGCTTTTTCACTCCATCTCCCGCCTACCGATTTAATTCAGAAATCTACCGCTTTTCTACAAAAGCTGCGTCTAAAGTATTTTTGGTTCGCTTGGGTATCCATTTTCGAAGCCACTCTCATAAAATCTCGCTAGATAACGCGTGATTTGAACCGTTCAATCTTTTAATAAGAGAGGTAGCTCTCACTGAAAACAATCATTCCTTTAAACAATCCGTCAAGTAAGTCATTTCTGACAAATTTTGCACAAATGTTTTGCTGAAAATGTTTGTATCATAATGATAAATTTGATTTTTTTTGGGAAATGATTAATATGTGAAAAAACAAAACCTAGAAGGTATTATGAAAAAGGATGAAGGATCTGAAAGTCTTCTCAGTTTTTACAGAAGTAAGGATGTTTGTTTTTCGTGTTTTTATTCTAAGATAAAATGAGAGGGTTTTTCCTAGTCCTTAAATATATCTATGAAAATAAGGTCATATATGTATACTTAAAAAAATATTTGCCTTATTGAAGAAAACTTATTTACTACCAAATTTTACCAAAATACTAAAATACCTGGGTTATCTCCTGTAAAAGCCACAACCTTGCAATTTGGACTAAAGTTATATCGACCAATGAGAAACTGGCTCACGTTTCCCTATCAAAGATACAGGAAGACATGTAAAAATAGATTGAAAAATCAATGTACAATATTAGTCCTTAGAAATGCAGGGTATGAGGCAAAAATTCGATGAAGACTTTGTTAAGTAGCTATTTCTTGTTAAACTTACAATGACTTGTTTGGATGGCACTGGTTCTCCCAGCTTCTCACTCAAGTTTGATCCACAAGCCTTTTAAAAAAAAAGAGAGATATACACATATCTACTAATTTCTGTAAATCATCTTTTTTTGCCCATTATCCAAGTACTTATTTTTTTATGTGAACACAATTCATTACACTATTTATTTAATCCCATCCCCCTGTGATCAAGGAAAAGGGGCTGCTAAAACAAAACCTAAGAAAAGAAACAAGCCAGCTTCTATGATAGACATAAAAAATGAAATAAAAAAGCAAATCTTGATTGACTGATGATCAGCATGCATCCAATTAATTGAAAAGGAGATAAATATAGGATAATTTGAAATGTGGAGGACTTAAAAATACCTGAAGACATTCTGGTGACCATTTCTTAGTTCTAATGTCCAGAAGGTTCATTCCTGACCCATCACTCAAATCTATTGGAGCATAATCTCCAATCAAAAGGGATGCTGCAAAACTACTGACCAATGAAATCCTCTGCAATATTAATACAGATTAAGTTTAACAGGTGACCAGAAAAAAACAATGATTATGAGAGCAGAAGATGGTAAACTCTCTGTACCTCAGTGTCATTGTACTCAGATGGTCTTGTCTGAGAAATCTTCATAATCTGGGGCCCTGTAAACCTCTCAAAAGCACGAGAACCAGTTATTTCTGCTAGTTTCTACAAAATCAATATCTTTAAAGTAGTATAATTCAGGGGCAGAATTCGAAACTTTAACCGCTTACAAATCATTTGGTTTAATTTTAGATTGTGTCATTCACTAAAATGCTTTCAAGCTACCCAAATATCAATGAGGTTGGAGTTGCATGTTTTTAGATGCACTGCAGAACACTTTCCAAAAGTATGAACAGCTTTCACTGTAAGATAATTAAATCTTAGAAGACTATAATGAAACATACCAAGGGACCGCCTACTTTTTCTTCCAGTTCACGGCAGTTCTTTGTTGTACTGGCATCCATCCATATAGGAGAATCAGGGATCGAAAAACAGTTCTGTAATTTCATGTTATAAAGCCATATAATCCTTTAAAAATCAAATGCTATTTGTTTTTGAATTGGCCCTGGGGGTAAGACTCAGGAGGGAGGGAAAATACTTTATATTACCTGTAGTTGTTCATGGAGAGGTTTTTTGTCATCAAGATTTCTTAAGATTTGGTTTGTACCTTTTTTCCAGTATGCACTGCCATGTTGCTGCAAAGAAAAGAGTACCTGCAGATATAGATGTACTTGCACAGTGACACCTATTTTTATTCTTATATTTATCTCCCCTACTTCAGTTTAAGTGTTCAAAGCATTCACTAAAACATTTAATTTAGATACACCCAGATCCTTTTTATTAATTCTATTGATTCCAAATATTAGGGAGGAATTCTAATTCAAAACTTCCAATTATTATAAAGAATTAAGATACAATTTTTTGATAAAATATACATGTACATGTGAAAGGTGTCACACCTGCCCTGCCCCTGAAATGCATGCCACTTTGTGAAAGGGAAAACCATCCTTCTTCATTTTATCTAGCAACAAGTCAAAGGCCTGTCCAAAAAATGCAAATAATACAAACATGTTTAGTTGCAGAAAACATTCCTACCCTATCAACACACATCAAGTATTTTATGCCTATTCCACATTCAGCTTTTTAAAAGAAATTAACTCATCGAGAAAAGCAAGAAACCCTGAAAACAGTATTTATTATATAGAGCATATCATGTACTAATATAGTATAGTATTTTTATTTGGTATCATGTCATCATACATAAAACAAATACACATAATTATACTTGATCTTGTTACAGTTGAAAGTTGGTAATCAAGATTTTATAAATAAATAATTTAACATGACTAGATAGATACCAGGATAACCCATTAAAGCTCGAGAGCTTATTTCCAATGGGGTCCTAATAACTAAATAACTAATAATGTCCCAATTATTGAATTACTTGTCCATAATATTTTTATATTATTAATAACTGCATATGGATGTCAAAAATTTACCTAAATACAGAAATAAGATATATTTTTCATTTATTAAAACTTTTTCTATTTTTAGGAACATTGGAAATATTCAGTAGTGTTTGGGGGGAAATATTTTAACAGTATACAGTGGTATAGTGGTTCATAAACTAATTTAAATAATTTTAGATAAATATATATGCTATGGTACTTTAAATGACAGGTAACCTTACCTTGACCCACATGATACTAGGGGCAGTAACTGTGACATTATCGTTGTGGATGTGCACCCCACCATGAGTTCTAAAACAATATTCCATACAATGATACATTCTATAAAATATTTTCACACTCCAATTTAAATTTCAAACTCATTATCCTGAATTTTCTGACACTTTAAGAGTTACATTGTTTCATTGAGTTCTTGAGATAACAAGGTTTGACTGTAGATAACAATGTTTGACACACTTGTAGTAGTATATTCCAGGGTAGCTGCAATAATGTAGCCCTCTCCGATTTTTTTAATCTGATCCCCCCCCCCCCAAAAAAAGGAGAGGACTACATTTGCAGCTAATTCCAGGGAAGAGAAAATTTTTTCCATCTATATAAAGTTAATCAAGATAAACATTCTAGTTTTTACTTACTTGAATTCTGGAAGATCGGAGTCAAACTTGACTGCTGTTTCATTTACAAGTTGCAGAGAGTCATTTATTGCTTCTGCCTTGATCTGTAAAAAAGGAAAAATATACCTTCTTGTGTCATTTAATTTGATTGAAAAGATGTATTCTATATTCTAAAAACCGTACAAAAAGTAATACACATGTATACGCCAATGAATTTCCCATCTGAGTTCCTCTTAGATCCGCCTAACAATTCTTTTTTTTTTTTTTTTAGATCGGGATCAAAATTTTTTGTGTCTTTACTTTTTCTAAATTTTGTTTGCAAATGCATAACTTTTGTCAAGTGACAAATGGTTTAAATGTAGCTATGTAATAAAATGCATTCACCTACTTGTTGTGTGCTAAAATCAAATCCCAGAAACAAGCGATCTTCACCAGCGTCCATCGTTATCTGCCGAAGCTGAAAACTGGGTCATTCTACGATTAGGCTGTCCCTGAATGGAGGCGCTAAAAGGGGAAAAGTATGCGTGCTGGTCGTGGAAAAAATTAAAACTTTCTCGAAATAAGACTGAGTACCAAACAAAGACATAGATAATATAATGCTTAATGTTATTATTTGTCTGGTATCAATTGAATATTATAATCATTTTTTGTGTGTTTATAATTTGTGTTTTTATTGAGAGATGCACAACTTGATTGAACCCCAGTAATTCAAAAGCGGTCATTTTTGTTTATATTTGTTTATATAAAGCTAATTATATTTTGACTCTGTTTATTTTCCTTGTGATTTCGTTAGGCTATAAGATATACTGCATGTTTGGCAAAATCCCCCCTTTTTTTTTTTAGATCAAACACTCATTACCAAGTGATTACACTGTAAACTGGTAGAATAAAACCGAAATTTTGCCTCCTAATCTTTTACAGCAATACAAGTATTTTGCTATGAAAATGTGGTGATTTTCTTTTTATTTTAAACTTTGAAACTGTAAACTGCAGCCGTGGTAAAGGTATCATTCCGGGTTTTTAATAAGTGTCCGTTCACATTTACCTTTTCGTTCACTTCATGAGTTTCCTATTTTAGATTTTGGCGGTGTAGTGAAAAAGAAAACAAATTGTAAGATTGATTTGAAATGTTTGCACTAAATAATAGGCTCTAAATAATTTTTATCTCACGAAACACGAATTTTGTATTTCAAAGTTAATAATTTGCGTTAATTTAATACTGTAGTTACCGAGTGTTTTAGAGATATAACGTCTTGGGGAAAACTGTACGGTAATCCACGTGTGGTGCAATTTGTTTTAATCACACGTCTGTTTTATTATTATTATTAAATTTGTATTGTGAAAAAGAAGCTGTATATTGTATATTATAATATGTTTTACGGTGTGACTGTTGGGGTGAGCGCAGTTTATTTACTATCATAAACCTACACATGTCCTGTCTATCAAGAAAAAGAAAGAAAAAAGAATAAAACAAAACAATAAAAAGAAATCATTTCCCAAGCCTCGGGATCGAGATTCCAAACTTCTCGGAAGTTTCCGACAAAATCGGAAATACCCGAACCGTTGAAGTGACGAAAGTATGACGTCAGATAAAAAGTTCTGTTGACTTAGGACCAGACTTAGGTTTTATGGAATAGAGATTGCATTAAATCGTTCTTTTCAAGTAAGTTGTTGCTATATTTTAGCCACCATGTTGCTATGCACCGCAACATCCGAGTTTCACGGAAGCAACCGACATGACTTCGTCAAAATTCGTAAGTTTCCGGTGACGTCATTTGTTTCATTTCCGAAGGGCAAGGTGAAAGTCGGTGTTGTGGCATGGGGGTATTTTTTTTAATAAGGTAAGGCAAAATCATTTCGTTAAGATTTCGGTAAGAAGCAATGTTCCTTTATTTTTTTACTATTTTTGATTTATTCGCGCAAAGGACATTGGGTAGTGCAGGAATTCTGGGAATGTTGCACAGAGAATTTGGCTGACGTATGTACAGATTTCAATCCGAATTTCCTCTGTTCGTACACGTTAGTCTATTGAGCTCGCTTCGCTCGCTATTATTTTATGTTGTATTTTACTGTCTTTTGCAAAACTCGTGAAACAGGTCCAGCACAATCGCTTGATTAAGCTATATAGCTTTAAAAAGCTATATAGCTTTATTAAGCTATTTAAAATAGCTTAATAAAGCTATTTATATGCAATTTTCAACAAAAAGGTTTTTAGAAAGAAGTAAACAAAAAGTCGCAAGTATTTGACTATGCATATATGTACTTATGGCTATCAAAAATACAACCTAAACCATAGAAAGTTCTAACATAGCTGTTGTTGAATATTTTTAAGCAAAAGATGAATTTCCATTGTTTGAGTAACTGCACTATTATATCAAGTGCGGTGAGGCGTGGATAAGTATGATTGCTTCTCATTATGTTGAACTGTTACCAATCAATTATCCTGTTGGCCATAACTGACCACCTTTATAATTTCATTCAAGAGATAACTGTGTGTTCACTCATCAATAGCCCCCAAACTTTTAAAACTTTGAGTTCAAAGTCTCTCAACATGCTCAAGGAGACGCAATTTGGTGAGTGATTTTTACATGCATTGTATTCAGAAGAGTTCAAAGTTTAATATTCCCACTGCACCAAGGTGCGACTTTTTGCACATGCTGAAAAAATAAAACATTTGAGAAAAAGTGTGATAAAATAGCTTAATCAAGCTATTCTGAATAGCTTAATAAAGCTATAAAGCTAAATCAAGCTATATAGCTTAATCAAGATGTTGTGCCGGACCTGTGAAAGTAACATTTAATGATAGCAGTTGAAAATTTCAATTGTTCTAGTAGTGGTAGAAAATGTACATATTGCCAATCAGGGGGTTCATTCTGAGTAAAATACATGCAGGGAGAATTATGGTTTTGGGTAGAATTTCAGTATTTCTTTGTCAAAATTGAGACATCTTTATTTATTCAGAGAACAAAATTGTCTGATTTTAGAAAGTTGATTTGTGAATTGCAGCATTCAAATACAAAATTAAGTAAACTAAATTTTATGTTAATTTTTGACTTTGATGAGAAATTTTACCAAAAATGTCAAGGGAATAAAAAAAAATGTAAACTTGAAAAAATAAATTTAACATAGTTTGTTCTAGACTTGAAATTTGAGAGAGAGAGAATACTTTGTTGAAATTTTTATTTTAAATGAAAATCAAGTTCTATGTAAATTGATAAACCTGTTGAACCCATTAACTTTCTACTCAGCTCACAGGGAATAAAAACCCAAAGCTTATTGTCTCATTCTGTGCACACTAAATTATTATCTGATATAATTTTTTAAAATCTTTTTCCAGCAATGGCAGAAACACCTAATGAGTTTAAGCTAAAGAATGCCCCTGATGATGGGATTTCTGCGGTTAAGTTTGGCACGACCAATCAGTTTCTCTTGGCTTCTTCCTGGGATTGTACCGTTAGACTGTATGATGTCATCGCCAACAACATGAGAATCAAGTACAACCATGCTGAGCCTGTGTTAGACTGCTGCTTCTATGTAAGTCAGTGAAGTGTCATCTAGACCATACTTGGGGCTGTAACACTTAGATGAGCTCACTTTTGATTTCAAATTCAGTCTCACTGTTTTTTTTTTATTAATATTTTCTTTTGATAAAGTGAAATCCTGTGACTTTTGGGCATAGGAGCCAGGATTTAAATTTCTTTATTTACATTAGACCTAAAGAATATAAATGAAATAGATTTGTTAGTAATGAGTTAAGCTAAGGACAAGAAACTTATAAATGTACAGAAGTTAAAGGGGATTATAATATGTTGGTAATTTGAAATTAATTATAGATATATTTTCATTTTGATTACATTGTGAATTTATTGCTTCAGTTTGATTTGATCTTTCTAGGATGCAGTGCACTCCTACAGTGGGGGACTAGACTGTACTCTTAAAATGTTTGACTTCAACACTAGCACAGGTATGTTATCAAAAGATACAGAAGGTATATTTTTACTGTATTTAAAATGAGTCTTTTCTTTACTAGTAATTGTATATATCTACAGTCAACAACTGTTTAAAAAGTACAACCAGTTACAAATGCTGAGTGACAGCATATAAATTTGTATTCTTAACTCCAAAATAAAAAGGCCAAAAATAAAATGGACTTTTTGTTAAGTGTTTAATTCGCAAATATTTTAATGAAAATATTTCAAAAGCAAATATTTTACTTATCCTAAAATATCTCCTTGCAATATATCATAAACTATTTGGAGTTGTCTCTCCTCTGATATGGGACATTTGTAAAATAAATGCATCTTAGTCTTGCATTAGAATCAATTTCTTTAATAATATACATTAATTCTGAAAATCTGAAATTCTACATATTTCCTGACTCTAAATGTCTATTCTGTATTCAATGGAGTTCATTGAGTAAAAAACAAATTAGAGGTAGAGCAACAGTTGATCATCATATAAATCAAGTCACACCTTTGAATTTAAAATGTAGTTTTAGTAAAGGATACACTATAAATTTCTGTACAGAACAGAATGTAGGTCAGCATGACGATCCTATCCGTTGCGTGGAGTACTGTCCGGAGGTTAACGTCATCATCACGGGAAGCTGGGACTCCACGGTCAAACTCTGGGACCCCCGGGCGCCGTGTGCTGCGGGCTCCTTCAGTCAACCCGACAAGGTATTCTACAAAATTCAGATAAATGATAAAGGTTTGCTTAATTTTAGTATTAAAACATTATGTCGAGGATTTGCCATTTAATACTTCCAAATTTATGCTAATAAGGATTTGCCACTGTACAATTCATGTAAACTCTTAAAAAAGGAGAAAGTTGAAATTTGTATTGTGAAAGATGCTGGAAAGACTTTGCATCATAATGTTGACTTGTACAATAGAAAACCACTAGTTGATACTTTTAAATGAGGAGAATATCTATATATGTACTGGGATATTTGTCAGAAAGTCTGTCCTAATCAGTGTCACTATCTTGACTTTTATGGCAGGTATACACAATGTCTGTGTGCGGGGATAGACTTGTGGTCGGTACTGCTGGACGACGGATCCTGGTTTGGGATCTGAGGAACATGGGATATGTCCAGCAGCGAAGAGAGTCCAGTCTCAAATATCAAACTCGCTGTATCCGATGCTTCCCAAATAAACAGGGATATGTACTCAGCTCTATAGAGGGTAAGCTTGGACAGAAGTGGTGTAAATGTAAATTTTAAAGAGCTCAGAAATTGTAATAATGAAAACATGGATATGCTATGTTTAGATCTACAACTGATCTTTGACAGGAGTATTATATTTATTATTTAAGGGAGAGTTGCCGTGGAGTATTTAGACCCCAGTCCAGAAGTCCAAAAGAGGAAATACGCATTTAAATGTCACAGAATTAAAGAGAATGGCGTGGAGAAGATTTACCCTGTTAACGCTATCGCCTTCCACTCACATCACAACACGTTTGCATCTGGAGGATCAGATGGATTTGTCAACATCTGGGACGGATTTAACAAAAAGAGACTTTGCCAGTTTCATAGGTGAAAAGAAATTTTCTTTAAATAGATTTTATCCTGGAAAAAAAAACAGCAGTATTCGAATATGGAAATTTAAGCCAAGAAATTAATATTATTTCCGAATTTCATTGAAGATACAATTACAGTGAGATACTGTCATATTACTTAATATACACACTGTGTTATTTTTATAACTTTTCCCTCTTACACCTGAGTTTTTATGTAAGCCCAAAAATTTATAATGAATAGCATATTAACATATGTGAATTTCCTTGAAAATATTAATAATAGCTGCATAATTCAATTAAAACATGATGTCATTTATATAACATTTTGCTCTTATATTGAGTTCATGTAACATTTCTTTGCAGGTACCCCACGGGGATAGCATCATTAGCTTTCAGCCCTGACGGTTCTGTGTTAGCCATTGCGTCATCCTACATGTACGAGAATGACGAGCCAGTGGAACCAACAGAGGATGTGATCTATATCATAAACGTCAGCGACCAGGAAACCAAGCCAAAGTCATGATGTCAAGGTCATTAGACCAAGGTCATGGTTGTATAATGTGTTCAGAGGGAGAGATCACAGGAATTTTACATAAAAACTTAATATTGACTCAGTGACTTCATTATTACCAGGATAAATGATGTTATTTTTTAGTCATTTGTCAATGACCTCTAGTGACTGTATTGTTGTTAGCAGGACAATGTACGGCCATTTCTTCTGTAATTTGTCAATTTCAGTGTTTTAACAATTCCTGAGTGAGGAACTTCATGTTTTATACATTTTGTGTCACTTTCTTATTAAAATCGATGTTTGTAACTTTATTTCCTTTATTTCTTTATGTCTGATTCTTCAAGTAGACTAAGTTATGTAAAGTTCTTTTAACTCTGATCTTAGCTGCAGATCTGTAGCTCACAGATCTGAAAAAAAAATAGGATGGACAACCAGAGAGCTTCAGTGCCACCTTTCAAAAAAAGTGTATACTTTTTGTGTACTAGAAAGGTCTTATCACAGGTAAAACACATGGAATATGAAAGCCCTATCTCTTCTCATTCAAAAAGTTATGACCAAGGTTAAAATTTTTGAAAAAAAAGATGTCAAATTTTAAGGTCACAGGTAAAAAATCATAGCGTATTAAGAAAGGTCTTGTTACAAGTAATACATATGAAATATGAAAACCTTATCACTTTTCATTCACAAGATACACATGTATTACCAATTTGAAGGTTAAAGTTTTGAAAAGTAGGTCAAACTTCATATGCCCTGTTTGCGAAGAATACACATATGAAGAATGAAAGCCCTAGCACCAACAATTCAAAAGTTATGGACAAGGCTATAGTTTGGAATTCTTGTGTAAAAGTGGGTCAAACGTGATGGTCAAGAGGTCAAAGTTGGTGGTTCCTAAAAAATGTTTTTCACAAGGAATACATTTGTGAAATATGAAAGCCATAGCCCAAACCACTGACTCAATAGTTATGAGCAAGATTTTTACATGACCACAATTAGCCAAACTGCAAGCATCTTCATACTGTGCAGATTGAAATTTGTTCAATGTATTAGCTTCATGGTACAAGTATTTGGTTGAGTCACAAAAGTAGACTAGTTTTAGTGACACACAGAACATTTCATGAAGAACATAAGTTTCTAATTGGTCAGATTGAAATCAAGGACATACACAACATGCAAGTACAAAGTACTATAAGATGTTCTAGTTTTGACAGGATATAAAATAATGAAGATCCTGGTATGCTTAATTTTAGAGAAAATTAAGCATTAATATAGTTTCAGCTGGTATAAATTTTAATTTACAGGATGTGTGCCCCCCACCCCCCCCCCCCCTAATTTTGCCGATATAGTACACCGCAGAAAAGTTTTTAAGCATAGAAACATTACCATATAAAATATTACCATATCTGCTTGTGCCCCCTCAAGAAAAACGTCTGATGTCTTTTTTTGCTTGGCATGAAAGTTTTGGTAGTTGATAGGGCCGCCAACTTAAAAATATGGTTGCCCCCCCCCCCCCAAAAAAAAAGAAATTGCTTCCTGCGGGCGTAAATTGGAACTTTTAAATTATACAGGGAAAAGAGCTTTACGTTTAAAAAATGTGCACAGATAGACTATAAATTACCCATTAATTTTCATGAACTTGTTAGCTTGGGCAACAATATAGGGTGTCAAAATTTTAAAAGTGGAATGTAAAACTAAAAATTTTTTCTTTTTTTTAAATTGGAGAAATTAGGGATCTAGTGTTACCGAGCTCTAAAATTAATTCTTTTATTACTTTATTAGATAAGACACTTCTGTTTATTAAACAATTTAAATCATTAGCGTCAAGTTTAAAACTGGTGAAAAGGTAAATAACGGCATATATCAATATCTTTAATCGTGTATTTTTTTTTCTCAGGAACGCCTTATTTATACCTTCAATATCTAGTTTTGTAGAATTCAAAAGAATATCTCATGTTTACATGTTGTAGCATATACCTGTGTGTTTGCATTTCATTGCTCATCTAGGTGTCATATTGAATAAAATTAAAGTCCGACATCACAATCGCTATCATAATTATCTTACTTGCATGCTAAAACTAGGACATTCAGGTAGGCAACACCCGACAAACATGGCTGCCAATACCACCAAAAAATATCCACTGGGCTCTCCTCAAGAGCACATTGAAATGTGTGGAACTCATGAATTACCTATTGACATGATATGTGAGGACTGTGATGAATTTATTTGTGGTGATTGCGCAAAATCAAATCATAGAGATCATAACTGGAAAACCATATCCACGGCAGCCACCCAAAGGAGGAGAGGTCTGCTGAAATTTTTGAAGAAGATTAAGGAAGAAAATCTACATACACTTGCTGAGAAGCTAAAGAAGATTCCACGACAGATCACAGAAAATAAACAACTATGCGATTCTGAGATTAAAAGACTACAGAAGCATTACGAAGATATAATAGCCAGGCTGACAGAAATCAGAATACGGCATGAAAAGACAATGAAAGACAACTTGATTAAAAAGAATGATGAGCTGAATCATGTGAAATCTGAGTTAGAGAAGACGAAAAGAGGAATTGTTGACACAGTAGAATTCATGGAGGAGAACAACAGCACCATGTCTGATTACAGCTTGATTGACAACCACAGAGAATTGACAAAAATGCTGTCTGAATTAGAGGTTCATATAACAAATTGCGAACATTCAGTGAGGTTCGTTAGAGGTGAAATCAATGAAGACCTTCTTGCACCTTTGGTTGGAAGAACTTTGAATTTAGATGTTATTGGTGTTACTCAAATAAACTGCTTTCAATATGTAGATAAAGCAATGCACGGTTTGGGGTCAATCAGTGAAGACCAATGTTACATACATGAAATAAATTCAAAATACATAGAAAAAATCAATAGGCAAGGCATAAAAGAACATAGATTTGGTATTTTTCCTAATGACATGTGTGTGACTGATAATGGTGATGTTTATTTCACTGACGCGGATAATAATTCTATCAGCTGTCTGTCACCATCAGGATCTGTCTCGACAGTCATCAGTACAGATCCACTGGTACCATATGGAATCTGTAAGTCAGTGGACGGAGGACTACTGGTCACCTTAACAGATGAGGTATCAGATGATCACAAATTAGAGTCTCACAGCAGACGTCTGGTGAGCCACATCACAGTGACAGGTGATGTCATCCATGAGTATGAGTACCAGGAGGACGGTCAGACTAGACTGTTTACAGAGCCATACAGTGTCACACAGAACAGTAACAGTGATATCTGTGTTGTGAATCGTAAAAGTCACACTACTCGTGAACTAGTGATTTTGTCTCCGTCTGGTCGTATGAAGTCTGTCTACCGTGGACAGAACCTGGCAGAGAACTTTTGTCCACATGGTGTAGTGTGTGACTCCCTCGGTAATATCCTTGTTAATGACCCACGGAACAAACAGATCCATCTACTGAGTCCTGACGGGGAGTTCCTGAAGTTCTTACTGACAGACAATGAAGTGAACTATCCCTCCACACTGTCCCTATACAAATCTACACTGTGGGTGGGATACTACGAAGGAGTTGTCAAAGTGTTTCAGTACAGGGTGTAGAAATAGAATATACCAGACTGGACTAAACAACAAGCATCTTTTAAGTATTATGTCATAAAAATTATCAAAAAGTAAACCCATACAAGTACAGTGCATACACTTGATGATTCACTGTATGTTGTTTAACGTCCCACTCG
The DNA here is from genome assembly GCF_032062105.1 of Saccostrea cuccullata. Lineage (NCBI taxonomy): Eukaryota > Metazoa > Mollusca > Bivalvia > Ostreida > Ostreidae > Saccostrea > Saccostrea cuccullata. The sequence goes on along the minus strand of NW_026928686.1, from coordinate 20,884 downwards.
GGAATCTTTCATATGGAGATGTCGCCTACACAGTCAACACTAGTTATCAAAATCGTTTAATTTTGCTTTACATTACATTTTAATTTTGTATAATTTAATTTCACTTGTATCAAGCAATTTTATTTGCTGAATCATTCTGAGGAACATATAATATTTTGTATAACATAACGTGCCTACGTCACAATGCTTTACGTCAAAAACATATTACTGCGCTTGACGTTATTTTTAAAATAATGCTCAATTTAAAGTTTTTTTTCCGGAGGAAAAATTATCTCAGTGTCTATACTGAAATTAAATTATAAGGAATGAAGCTTATTTCAACTTATGTTATCCGATTTAACAAAACTTGGGGCAGTTTACGCTTTCTTATAAACCGCTTCGAGGTTTATAAAGCGTAAACTGCCCCAAGTTATGTTATATCGGATAACATAAGTTGAAATAAGCTTCATTCCTTAAATAAATTTTCCTATTATCAGATTTATATATCAGTTTTACTATTTAACTTTAAAATACTGAATCAAACCAATTATAAAAGCTTTATATTTATAATCTACCAGGATAGAGCTTTCAGGTTTTCTCATAGACCTTAAAATTTTAGTTAATTTATTTTCATTCATTATTTTATCATGAATTTTGACAAGTATGGTAATAAAGAAGAGTCGTCTTAAAAAATTTGTTTTACGTTCTCAAGAATCCAGGGGGGTGGGGGGATTACATAGGAGGCATCAAACGTCCAGCCTAATTCAACCCCATTACCCACTTCAAACCTTTGATACACCCAAATTGGCATGCTAGTATTTGTATTGTTTTTAATTTTGTTTCATGTATAGTGTTCCAAAAGTTTAAAAAAAACATGTTGATTTTGACTAAAATCTTTATTATCAAATTGTCTTTGAAGTTATTGCCTGATTAGGTAGTAAGAAAGATGTACACATGATCATTGATAAATAATACACAATTTAGTTTTATTCTGACAAAATCGCGTCAATACGGAATGAAATGCATTGTAAAAATAAAAACTCAAATTTCGAGCAATCAGCTGCATGTAAGATATCAATCTGTATATACAACACTAGGTCAATCCAAAATTTTCTTTATTAAATGAAATATAATATATAATACAATGTAGGTAGCGACATATACTGAAAGGAAAAGAAACCAAGAGACGGGGTAAAATTTTCAAGTAATATTTATAGCTACTTGTTCGATCGAAGGTATTTCTCAGTTTTGTACACGTGTACAATTGAAATCATTTCTATCAACAAGTTACCAAAAGCTCATTGAGTTTGAATGATAATTCACGAGCTATTGAAACTCAATAGATTGTAGGCCACCAACCATCAATGAAAAAAATGTCATCTTTATCTAACACAACATTGAATCTCATCAACATGGACTTCTTCAGTGCATTAATCTTTCTCATAGGAATATTATTCAGCCTTTCCCACAGGGTAGCTCCTAGTTAGTCAAGAACAACGAGGCTATATATCGATGAAGTTCAAACCCATTTCGATGATGTGCATTTATTTTTTTGAGATGTGCGTTTGTCATTATATGATTTACTTTGTGAATTTCCTTATGTTACGTAGTTTTGTCATTAAGTGATGTGATTTAGTCATTATGTGGTGTACATATTTCATAATATTATGTACTTTCGAAAGTTTATATACTAGTATACGTTGTGTTCAAAAGTCATTGTATGTGATGCAAACATCTTTACTTGAAGTGCAATTTTCATCGTTTTGGATACGTATTTTCTCTGTACATATGCAACAAATATATGAATTAAAAAATTCAGACATAATAATATCATTTGAAAGTTATTCTTATCACTTAGGCAATTAACTAGTAAAGTCTTATTTTAAATCTGAAGCATCTGAGGGTATATTTGAAATGAATTGTGAAATGATTGTATAACGTGTGCCATTGGTTTGTTGAAGAGGTTCTTGCATGATTATCTTACAAGTCGATCACAAAGGTTAAAATAAAATCATCAAGTTCTTCGGTGGGAAGAACCAAAGAAGGAGTTCCCCGGGGTTTTGTTCTGGGGCCTTTACTTTTTCTAGTTTATATAAATCATCTGCCATATCCACTCCATGGTCTCTGTAGACTATTTGCGGATGATACATCTGTGTCAAATACCTCCAAAAATATACAGGACTTAGAAAGATTTACTAATCTTGACTTAGAAAAACTTAATTAATGGTCAAAAAACTGGCTTGTAAAATTCAATCTTAATAAGACCAAAATATTAATGTTTGGTTGTAAAGAAAATGAGGTATCCAATTTACATTTTAAGTTTGACAATCAAGAGATAGTCCCATCTTCTACTCACTGTCATCTTGGAAATTACGTTCTCAAATTCTGGTAAATGGACAAATCACATCGATAACATTATTAAAAAGACTTCAAAAGAAATTGTGGTTCTTCGTAAATTGAAATTGTCACTGAATCGAGACTTTTTAACTAAAATGTATATAACATATATTAGGCAACTTTTTGAATATGCATCAGAAGTATGGGATAATATTTCCGCAGCTGACTGTGATAGGTTGGAGAAATTACAATTAGAAGATGCGCGTATTGTCACTGGCCTACCTATTTATGCTCCTCGTAAGTCTCTATATAATGAAACAGGATGGGAAACACTAGCCTATAGACGGGAAAAGAGAAAACTAGATGCTGTCATGAGACATTAATACCCGCACTATGGTGTTTGCCTCTAAATACACACTCCTTCATATTGGACTTTCCAAGGAAGAAGTCAAAATAATTCTATAATTATCACCGTACATGTATTCGTCAAATTGAACATAAAATTTTCAGGTGACCATATGATCTATGAGCCTCACATATGTATTTTGAATACTTAATTCATTACCAGTCTGAAATAACAGAATTTAATTAATGATTGAAGTAAATTACTTAATTAGATTCAGATAAATATTTTGCCCATAATTTGGAACTTCTTAAATTTACTTTCTCAACGACATATTATTTTAGTACAAAGCGTTTTTGATGAATTTATCAAAATGTGCAAACTGATTTTAGTACTTGGTCGGGAAAAAAAACCCATTGAAAATACAACCCGATTAATTTGTCAATGCCTATCTCTCTCTCCCCCCCCCCCCCCACACACACACACACACACTCTCTCTCACTCTCACATTTTTTAAAAATAGACCTAGATGGCAAAGTTATGTTAAAACATAGTTTATTATGATAGTTTGAAATTTGTTCTTGTACTAAACAGTTTTACGTGTGAACATCTTATTTTCTACATTGGGTTTGCGTCACCCATTATCATATTTATATCACCTCTCGGCACACCTCGGCCGATTCATACTGGCAACGGAATCAGCAAAGGTTTGTCGAATGAGATTATTTAGCACATGTATGCTGACGATGCAGTGTGGTCAGTTAAAATCATTTGTGTTTTAATTGGATTATATGGATTATATTTCATGAATTCGTTGTCACGACCTATGACATTCGGTAAGTACAAGATTTAGTATAGATTGCATAAAAATAAATAAATGCAAATGGTTAGGTTGAAGTTCAAAAAGGGTCAAAGATCTTCGCATGCCACAGTCGACAAATTTCACATTGTCAAGTTATCTCCCGTTGCGGACATTCAGTATATATACAGGCGCAGATCTTTTTTTTCAGAAAGGGGGGGGGGGGTGTCACACCTCAGTCAAAAAAATCAGCCCAAGATTTCCTGAGAAGCAAACAAAAAATAATAATAAAAACAATGATGGTGGAGTCCCTGTTTTCTAAGGGGGAGGATGTCCAAAGTCATTTTTATTCTCTACAGTACATAGTCTTATTTAAATAACTGCTAATTCCAGGGGGGGGGGGTGTCTGATCTCCCTTGCCACTGACTCCCTGTACCTGAAATGACAATTGATCTTATGACTCCATAATAGTAGAAAATTTTTTCGTTTGACTATATAGTATACATATTTTGTTTCCTATGTTTATGTATGTTTGTCTGTCCACAGAAACTTTAACCTTGCCCATAAGTTTTAAGTGGATTGGGCTATACACATGGCTTCAATATTTCATAGGTAAATTTCTTTTGGCAAAACCTTTTGGTTTGTTCCCATCTCGCCTTAACTGTAAAATTTCGCATTCCCATTTCGCCTTAGTATGCTCTCAGGTGAATTAAGGTGATGAAGATTTAAAAATTTAGTATAAAGTATTAAAAAAAAAATACTTGGTGTTAAATGTATTATTTCATTCACTGTATTCATAAATTCCAATTAACTGTTAAATTCAATCTAATTAAATTTTTAAAATTTAAATTATAATAATATTTAAAAATATGAAAATTCCCATTTCGCCTTAGTACCTTTTGACTTTTTCTTACCTGAATTTCATAGTTAAGGCGAAATGGGAACACACCAACCTTTTAATGGGTACCACCAATTTTGACCTCTTGATCTCTTGACCTTGGAGTTTGACCCACTTTTACAAGAAAAATACCTTAAACTTGGCCTAAGTTTTGAACAGGTGGTGCTAGGACTTTCATGCTCTAACATGTGTAATCATTGTGAACTTTCAACAGGTATAATTATTTTTGACCTAGACCTTAGAGTTGAACCCAATTTAACTTTAACCTTGGCAATAACTTTTGAACAGGTGAGGAAGTTCTAGGGATTTCTCTCTTTTTTTCACATGTGTATTCCTTGTGACAAGACTTTCCCTTTGATACCAACAATTTTGACCCTTTGACCTTGACCTTGGAGTTTGACTTACATTTGAGAAACTTCAACCTTTGCCAAAAGCTGCCATAACAGTTGCTGTCACAACAAACAAACAAATAATTACTAAAAAAAAACACAGTATACATGTACATATTTTATATTCAACAGATATACATCTGGTCATATCTCTAGTTCTCCCTTGAATGAGACATGGTGATATAAATTTTAAAAAATAATTATGATAAGAGTTGAAAAGGTTGTGCATATTAAAATATACTAAGCTCTGCGGATGAATTAGATATACCAGTTTAGATATACCAGTTTAGCTTAATTTTGCTACCCAAAGCACCTTGATTAACTATTGATAAGCATACTGTTTTCTGAAATGTACTGATTTCTGTTGTCCATCTGTTTGTCTGCAAACTTTTCACATTAACTTCTTAAGAACCACTGGGCCAATTTCAACCAATTTACATTTAAATATGCAGGGGACTTCTTCTTCTCAAGAACAGCAAAGACATTTATTGTCCCCCATTTTCGCTAAGGTAGGGTACATTAAATCTCATTTGTTTGTCAATCTGCCCATCTGTCACAATTAATTTAACCTTGCAATTGGTCATCATAGTCATATATTTTGAATGAGAAGAGACAGGACTTTTATATTAAACATGTGTATTAGTATTAAATGGGACAATACCATTTTAAATACACTATGATTTTTATTACCCATGACCTTGAAGTTTGACCTAATTTCATGAACAAATTAATTGCTTTGAATTAATCATTTTGAAAGATAAATGAAAGGGCATTCATATTACCTGTGATAAGACCTTTCCAAATGTATCATGACTTTTTGACTCTGTGACCTTGACCTTGAAGTTTAACTTAGTTTTCATTAATGTTGTATTTCCTTTTCATTGAGAAGAGATTCGACTTTCACATTTCAAGTGAACATTACCCATAACAAGATGTTTCCCAACATACTATGATTTTTTACCCCTTGACCTTGATGTTTTAACAAAATTTCAAAAGAGTGAACTCTCCCAAAAGAGGATAAGACCACTGTTTAAAACGAAAAAGGAGTTTAGGGAAGACTGGGCTTTTTCCATAAAAAACGTCATTTTTCGACCCTCATTTGACCCCCCGGGCAAAATTAAAATTCCGAAACGTAACTGCACATCTACATGACCCCACCAACCATCTCCCAAAAGATGATTAGGCTGCTGAATAAAATGTAAAAGGAGTTCAGGGAAGATGGGGCTTTTAGCATAAAAAACGTCATTTTTCGACCCCCATTTGACCCCCTGGGGCAAAATCAAAATTCAGAAACCTTACTACACATCTGCATGACCCCACCAACCATCTCCCAAAAGATGATTAGGCTGCTGAGTAAAATGAAAGAGGAGTTCAGGGAAGAAGGGTCTTTTTGCATTAAAAAAGTCATTTTTCGACACCCATTTGACCCCCCAGGGCAAAATCAAAATTCTGAAACCTTACTGCACATCTACATGACACCACCAACCATCTCCCAAAAGATGATTAGGCTCCTGAGTAAAATGTAAGAGGAGTTCAGGGAAGACGGGGCTTTTTGCATAAAAAACATCATTTTTCGACCCCCATTGGTCCCCCCGGGGCAAAATCTTAAGTCCATAACCTTACTGCACATCTACATGACCCCACCAACCATCTTCCAAAAGATGATTAGGCTGCTGAATAAAATGTAAGAGGAGTTCAGGGAAGACGGAACTTTTTGCTTAAAAAACGTCATTTTTCGACCCCCATTTGACCCCCTGGGGCAAAATCAAAATTCCGAAAGCTTACTGCACATCTACATGACCCCACCAACCATCTCCCAAAAGCTGGTTAGGCTGCTGAGTAAAATGTAGAAGGAGTTCAGGGAAGACGGGGCTTTTTGCATAAAAAACGTCATTTTTCGACCCCCATTTGACCCCTCAGGGCAAAATCAAAATTCCAAAACCTTACTGCACATCTACATGACCCCACCAACCATCTCCCAGAAGATGATTAAGCTACTGTGTAAAATGTAGGAGGAGTTCAGGGAAGAAAAGTGTGACAGACGGACGGACGGACGGACAGCTAGACGGACGGACGGACATGAGTAACAACAATATACCCGAACTTTCTTTAGAAAGTGCGGGTATAATTATGTTTAATGTATAAAATAAAACATGGTATCGCACCGGAGTGTTTATTAAATCTATTACCTCCTGATGTCTCACAAACTACTAGTACCCATTATGATTTACGCAATTCAATTCCAACAATATTTTTATTCCTCAATGTAAAACAAACTTATTACAAAATTCGTTCTTTCCCTCTACAATATCACTATGGCATGCTTTGCCTACAGAGATTAGAAATATCGATACTTTGAATGCTTTAAAAAAAAAACTCTTTAAAGGTGAACCTCCCCCAAAATATTTTTCTTATGGTAATAAAAAAACAAACTCAACTTTAACAAGATTAAGACACAATGTAAGTACATGTATCCTGAAGTCAGACTTATTTAAAGTTAAAAAGTTTCAGATAACACCGAGTGTTCATGTTAATATATATCAATGAAAACACTGAACACTTCTTCTTGTACTGTGAAAATTATGCCAAAATTAGAACGGAATTATTCCACACTATACAGAATAACAATGGAACAATAGACCTTGACATTATCTTATTTGGGGACCCAGAATTGGGTCAACAAAATAATATCAATATTGTTAAAGCTGTACATAAATATATTAAAAAATCAGAAAGATTTTATGAATAACCAGCGTAACCATTTTGCATCCTTTACAATCCCCTCTTAATTTCTTCTCACCTTGCACTCCCATTCCCTTACTTTCTATTTCTCTGCATCCCCTTTCTTCTTCTTCTTACCGGTCACGGTAGCCTAGTGGTAGAGCGTTCGCTTCGTGATCGGGAGGCCCGGGTTCGATTCTCGTTCGCGGCGCCGCGTCAAACCTAAGACGTAAACAAAGGTAGTGACTGTTCCTTCGCCAAGCGCTCGGCACTAGAAGTGAAAGTCACGGGTCTTTCGGATATGACCTTAAAAACGTAGGTCCCTTGTCACGGTAGGCGCTGGCACGATAAAGAACCCTAATTTGAAGCCCTTCTGACCGGCATACGGTGACGTCTCCATATGAGTGAAAAATTCTCAAGAGGGACGTTAAACAACTTACAATCAATCAATCAATCAATCAATCAATCTTCTTCTTCTTCTTTTATATTATTGTATATTTGTTGCTTGTACATCACGTGTATATATTTTTGTTTGTGTTGGAGAGGACCATCTAAATTGGAATAACTTGTGTCCAATCCCAATGATTGTGTTCAATAAAATATGTTTAAATCAAATCAGTTATTATATATTAAGAGGACTATGTTTACTCAAGGTTAATAATTTTTTTTGTTTTCTTGCGGAGTAGGATTGCAAAGCTGAAGAAACTACTGGGTCAATGTGTCCCATATGACTTCTTCGTGATTTAGTTCTAGGATATGAAATAATCAGTGGAAGCGACGTTAGAGAAAGACTGTGGACTTTTGCTTATGATGATCATCTTAAAAATCTTCAATATCGATATCAACACCGTTATTATAATCATCATCGCCATCATCATCATATCACACATATGATCATTACATCTAAAATTAATTTTTAAATATTTTATTTCTTTATTTAAAGATCATGTATTTTTAATAACATATCTATTTACTTTCATTAAATATAGTCAGGCTTCTTCATTTTGAATATTTCATTCAGGTACAAATAAATTCATTTCTAATTTTATATAGTTGTTTTTGCTTCTATATAATCATCACTGATGACTATAAAAGCAATCATCAATTTCCAAAGAAATTATTTTTTTCGGAACAGAAGAGCTAAAAAAATAATGGATATTCTTGTAAGAAGCCCTTAATCTAACGAAATAGAATACCTTTTAATTTCCCTTTTTGATCTCACCTGGGCAAAGATACAAAAAGATCAATTTCAGCCAAATCTTACCACAAAGCATTTTTTGTAAAGCGATCGTTTACAATAGGTAGCACACCCTGTTCCAAGGAGCTTTCATTTTATAAAATTCGAGAAAGTTGATGATATCTTTTTGAAAAATATTTTTTAAGACCTTCTCGGCAAAAAATTAAGATGAAACTTATGTTAAAGTTTTATTTATTATTCTACACTGGTTAATCAGCCGAGCTGTTAGCAAAGGGAAAAAATTATTTTGCTGTTTTGTAGATAACGAAAAAGCATTTAATAAAATTGATCGACATATTATTTATCTACATGTAAATTAGCAGAATGTGGTATCGATTGCCACATGCTGAATATTATTAAATCTTTGTATTCTAATATAAAATCTTGTGTACGACACAGAAATCAATTTTCCGAATTTTTTGGTTGCCATGAGGGTTTGATGCAGGGTGAATCTCTTTCCCCATTCTGTTCTCTCTTTATGTTAATGATTTTGAGATGGAATTTATAGAGAATATGTGTATCCCCGTAGAAATAAGAGATATAACTATGTTTTTGATCATGTATGCAGATGACACTGTGCTTTTCTCAGAGACAGAACAAGGTTTACAAGATATGCTCAATTGTTTAGAGCAGTATACAGCAAAGTGGAAACTTAAAGTTAACGTGGATAAAACTAAAATTGTTGTTTTTAGAAAAGGTGGTAGATTGAAGAAAAATTACTGTTGGAAGTACGAAAACAAATTGATTGATATTGTTGAAAATTTCAATTACTTAGGAATAACGTTGAATTATAATGGTAAATTTAACAAAACACAAAGTGTACTAGCAGCACAACGTAGAAAGAGTCTAAGTAGTTTAATATCAAAAATGAAACCAATGTATTTGAATGTAACCACTAAACTGTCATTGTTTGATACATATATTGGTAGTATAGCAAATTATGGTTGCGAAGTTTGGGGGTTTCACCCAGCAGGAGAATTGGAAAGTATCCACTCAGATTTTTGTAAAAGAGTACTAGGTGTTAAAAAAAGCACCACATCTATGATGCTTTATTTTGAACTAGGACAGAAACCATTACAATGGAACAGAAAATTTAGAATGCTGAAGTATTGGTTAAAATTAAAAAATAGCGATAATTGTATTTTAAGAAATACATACCAAGAAATGTTAGATGTGTGTGAATCAAACACTTTTCCTTACTGGTTGTCACATATAAAAGAACTTATTGATACATTAGGCTTTGGTTATACATGGAACTGTAAAAATAATCTTAATGAAAAACTTTTTTGTTTGAGGTGAAACAAAGATTGGATGACATGTTCATACAAGAGTCACGAAGTTATTTTGAAGGTTCTCCGAAGTGCATTTTGTATAAGCATTTAAGTGATAGTTTTGATTTACAATTATATTTAAAAAGGTCAATATCACAAAAATATTTACAATATATCAGTCAATACCGTCTGTCTTCTCACCAACTAGAGATGGAACGAGGAAGGTTTTTTAATATTCCTACATAACATAGAATAGATACATGTAACACATGTTGATGACGAGTATCATTTTATTCTGGTTTGTCCATTTTTTTTTCCAATGTTAGAAAAGAGTATATTAAAAAATATTATCACCAAAAAATCTCTTCCTTTAAACTTGTTCAATTGTTGTCGACAAAAAATGTAACAGAGTTAAGTAAACTGGGAAAATTTCTTTATAAATGTACAAAATTAAGAGCAGATGTAAATTGAATTGATATAACGACTTTATCCTCACTACTACTATTACTAAACTTATATTATTGTGCTTTTTCTGCTTTATGAATTTAGAATGAATAGTTTGTAAATTTTTTCTATGATCCTGCTTTACTTAATATTCAAATGATATTGAAATTGTTATACATATACTGTACAACGGATTTATGTATATATAAGTTAAACCTATGAACTGTATGGTTCTTGGTAATAAACAATATAATACAATTTAAGTTTATTAAAATCATAACCCCAGGGGAAATGACGAGACTGCAAATGGGGATCAAAATTTTGCATAGAAATATATTTTTTGAATTTCAATTTTTAAGAATATTTCTCTAGAACATAAGAAGTCATAAAAAGTAAGCATCGTCAGATATTCATGATATTGTATAAATTGAAGATTGCTCAATATTGAGATCCTTTCACCTGGTATTGATTTTTATAATTACTCAAACTTTTTCCTGAACTTATATTAAGCTCATTCAAGACATAAAATCTCCTTTCTGAGTGCTTAAAATTTAATTAAGGTTTCTTTTCTATGAAGATACATGTATATCATGAAATTTTCATGTACGATTGGTAGATTGTTTTGTCTTTAAGTATAAAAAATACAAAGTCACGTATAAGTATTCAAAAAAAAAAACAAAAACATGTAACACTGGCACAATTTATTACACATGGAAAATAAAAGAGTTATTGCCCTTGTCATAGCACTGCACATACAGTTTTAAATAGATAGGCCTATAATTTTCTCTTGAAAACTGTATTGTCAATGAATATTTTTATTAAAAATATTTAATGACGAACTGGGTTCTAATACATGAATTTTGCATTTTACCAGCATTCTCTCTCTTTCTCTCTCTCTCTCTCCATCTGAAAAAGGACACACTTCCTTCAGATCACTACATGCACTAGTTTTAAATGAATCTTAAAGCATTTATTTAGCTTACCTGAGCCAAAGGTTCTAGTTAGCTTATCTTATCAAAAATGTTCCGTAGTCTCTTGTCATTGAAGCCATTGTCGACGTTGTTAACTTTTTCTTTAATTTTTTATCGTTCTCCAAGTCACTTGATTCAATCAAACCTGACACAGGGCAAGGTTTCCATTCATTTCAAAGTAAATGGTTAGAATTTAATAATATTGTAACAGGCTTTAGATTGACGTTTATGAAAAAATCTACATCTTTACAAACTTTACAACAATTAACATTTTTTCAATATCGTTTTGACATTTTTATCAATTAAACTTGTCAATTTGGGTGCTAGCCGGTTCTTAGGGACACCTAGAGTATCCTTGGGTCAAGGTGATTCCAGTTTGTTCAAATGAAAGGGCCACACTTTTTCCAAAGGATGGTAATTGAGAAAAAGTAAAAATTAAGTGAAATTATTTAAAAATTTTATCAAGAACTCTTGGTCGAAAGAAGAAGAAGAGTATATGAAAGTTTTCTGACAAACATGTAGTGTACATGTAGATTCAACTGTGTCCAAATCATGACACCAGAGGGTTGGGTGGACCACAACTCTTGAAAACAATAAAGTTTGATCTGTCTTATTAATGAGGAAGTATCCTGATGTGGTGTAGATTCAAATTTTAATTGCTTAAATCATGATCCCTCAGGTATAGAGTGGGTACAATGGGCAATTACGGTTTAACATGGGAAAATGGTAACAAAAAAAATATGATATAAAAACACGGGAAGTACATGTTTTTCTCAAGAAGAACAAAGCCATGTTATTTCATATTTACACGTACATGTATTTATTGAACAGGAAGTGTAGTAATTAAGATTGTTCAAATCATAGATCTTGAGGTCATGATGAGGATCAAAGTTTTAAAAAGGAATACAAAACCTTTTTTATATATAAACTCCTCTGTGTAAGATCAGGAAAGCCATTATTTGTCATATACGTGTAGTCATATTCATATAAAAGCATCATCAGGTAGATTCAGATTTTGTTTAAACAGGGGAAAATGGGGCCTCAATGAATGATCTAATCAAGAATATAGGAAAAAGAATCGGCTTGTGAAAAAATTAAAAGAATGACCACAATAACTCAATAAGTGCTGTGGCCCATGAGCCTCTTGTTTCAAATAGAAATGTATATAAAGCATTAATTTCTTCGATTGTTCATTAATTAAAGTCTCCATACTATTAATCTTATATTGCCGTGTTGAGGTTTCGAGATTTAACCGATTTATTCACCGATTCCACATTTTAATAACAGACAGAGTTTTAATCTATTTCGACTATAAAAAGGTGAGGTTATTCAAGTTCAAAATCGCTGATAAATTTCATTTGAATGTAAAAAGAATATATCTTGTTCATTTTTACTAATGCAATTACGTATTTAATTTTTTATAGCTCAGAAAAAAACACATATAGCTTCAAGATTCATTTTCTGTTTTTTGATATATTTTTTAATTCAAAGAATTACTGTTATTTTGATCCTCATACAGTCAATAAAAAGGTGTAGATATGTACTAGTACATGTAAACAGCAGCTAATTAAAAACAACTTGTGGATATGTACCTTACATTTGTATAAGTACACTCTATACAATTCTAAATAGAAGTACCTGTGTACCTATGTGTTACCCGTTTGATGAACGGAGTAGATATCTAATCTTAAAAACATTGTTTTTCTGCAGCGGAATCCGTTTTCACTTATTTTCCAAAATGATTCCAGTAAAGAAAAAAGCAAAGCAAGTAAAAAATTAATGCAGAAGAAAAAATTGATAACAAATTACGAAGATGGATGGTATATTATATCCATACAGGATGTACAGAATTTTCCGCCAATGTAATGCTTCATACAACGAATTATACTCATTTTGAGAAAGGAACAATCATTAATCATTAATTAACAGCCGATGTTTTTAATTACAAATGGGACTTCAAATTGCAATAAAGCTTTTCTGTATCTATTAGCTCACAGGAAATGAGGTCATATATATAATACTGACAGACGCCTCATGGGGGATATTCAAAACTGTATACCTTATTAGTATCAGTTTATATATGATCCTTGAAAAAACTAATTCTACAAAATTCTCTCTACAAAAGCTCTACCTCAAACCACCAATAATTCTCTGTGTCTCCGCACACGGTTTGTTACATACGAAAAATATTAGCGGAAGTTTGAGACATGTACTCTCGTACACTCTACCATAAAGCAAAAATTGGTAAAGTAGATTTACGCAGCTTTTTGCAATACCAAGCACTTTCAGTCGCGGTTTCCGAATCTGGCCGCTTTGTTGATTCCCCTTCCCATATATATGATCAAAATTACGTGAATAATAGTGAAGAATACAAGTTGTCCCAATATGCAGATGATACATTAACAAACGCTCAGGGGGATTTGTTAATGTGTTTCAATACAGAATGTGAATATAGAAAATACCCGACCGGAGACTACAATAGTTGCCTGTACATGTATATGTATCAGAAATATGTTGATATAAACGGTGAGGATAACAAACAACGACCAATCGTAAAAAATATAGAAATACAATGCAAATATTTGAAGAAAGTATAAGACAAAGACCCCTCAAAATTCCAGAGGTGGGATCAGGGAGGGAGTGCACACAGAACAAAAAAAAATCCTTCATAAAAAGATCAAGCAATTACAAGTCATAATATTACCGAGTCTGCATTATCAAAATTAACGGTATTGGTTTCATACTAAACTGTTTAGATATTAGTACTTATTTTCTTTCATTTCGCTTTTGCAAGAATAGCTATTGTGTGTTGACAAGAGACGAGTCATGTTTCCACATTCGCCCCCCCCCCCCCTCCGCCCAAGAGATATTTTATTTCTATAAAATATATAATTGACAATCCCTCTTACGAAACATAGACCTTCTTGAATTGGTAAGTAGTCATATAAATTTTTTAATCAATATTTTAATATGCAAATATAAATTCATATAAAAGATATTGACTTCAGAAAGTCATAGTACTTAACCTGTTCCCTTTTAACACATAAGTGCTTGTGAATTATTTTCTGGTCTGATGTTTTTGGAGTTTGCATCAATCCCGCACGATCAACACTTCTGGAAGAAAAGGTGGCAAATTTCTGCAAAGCACTGTACTTAAGACGAAAGCTCATAACTCGATGGAACACTACCAGCAATAATAAAAGCTCAACTCCATGAGGAACCTTAGCTTTTCTAGATCTGTTGGCTAACATGAGCTTTAAAGAATGGAAATAAAGATGTCCCAAAGTTGATGGCAAAAAATCGTAAACTCTCGTGTAAAACTTAACATTATATCGCATAAAGGTGTTGATTTTAAGTTTCCTGTGTATTTTCCACAATCAGCGATTATGTTGTTTCAGCCATTAGAAAAGATTTCAACGAATAAATCTATTTTGCTAATTAAAAAGAAGAAAATACGTCCAGAAACATGCTAACAAAGTGCTGTTTAATTAGATTAAGTGTTATTAGTGTTTCATTAAATGAGAAAATCATTCTATGACTTCTTTTTATTTTAAGATGAAATCACAAATCACTCAACTGCATAAAAAGTACGGTAACAATGAAATTAGAACAATCTTGTGTGCAGTTGTAAAGAGTTTTTTTAAAAATAAAACATACATGAAACTTGCAAGCCAGAGGCCCACAATCAACACGTCGGTCGTTGGTTACTCCGGACCCCTGGCTTGCGAGGATGAAGATAGCTAAGGGTAGTATCCTTATATAATTATTAAATCAAATACAAGTGTCTCAAATATCAAAAATACCTAATTAAGAATGTCTGAGTGCTGACAGAAAGGACGTGTTATATGCTGATACCGTGGATCTTTGTCATGTTAAATGATAATGCCAATGAGCCGATGATCTATCAAAATAGAGTCGCCCGGGTGGCGCAGTGATTATTGAGAGTCTCCTCTAGAGTCACGAAATGAGGAGTTCATCCTTACATTGCACGTTCAAATCCCACAGTGGGATGAGAAGACTGGTCCTTTGGATGAGACGGAATAAACCGAGACCCGGTGTTGCAGTAGGTGCTGGCATGAAAATTATTCCTCCCTGCCCAATGGCCTGAGTGCCGAGCATAAGACAAAATTTACAGCTCTTCACTGGCAAGTTGTGGCACTTCCATATGAGTGAAAATTCTCGAGAGAGACGTTATACAACATACATTAAACTAATCCATCAAAATAGAATTGAAAACAAAATAGTTGTGTCATTTGAAACTGTAATAATTAATGTTTTCAAAACAATCTTTACTAAAGCTTTTAAATAAAAAACTTATACAAGTTTATTTAATTCACTGTTATTTATATGCGAAATCTCGATACGTTTTAGTTCCTTGTCATAGCATGCATATTGGGCAGCAGTGCATGCAAACAACTTTTTTTCATGAAATCCCAAATTAATGAATATCTCATGAGAAATAAAAAAAAAACAAAGCAAAACCTTATGACAACCATTAAGACAAAGTATAAAACAATTTTTCAAAAAGTTTTATTAATGACCTTTATGTTTGTTATCAACAAAAATACCGGAATTTCATCGAGGCAATAACGAATCCCCATGTGCACATTCTTACGCAACCAACACCTCTGATTTGGGTCTTATTTCGGGCCTTACAGAACAAAACATTAACTTTGCCATTATAATCATATGCGGATGTGGTTGGGTATCATCTTAGTGAGCTCATAGCTCACAGTTCATCTAGTTTTTAGTGTGTATGATTTGTTCAGATACGGTACATGTGCGAAATATATGTAATAAAAAAGAATGGTACTGGTCTTCATATTTTGCTTCGGTATGAGGAAAAAGTTACAAAAATAAAAATGTTTACAAGTTCTAATTTTCATATCATATCAAACTCTCTGAAAAATATACACAGAACTGAATAAAATATTGTAATAGAACAAGATTTAAACTCTATGTACTGTCAGTACTGAGATCACTAAGTGATACCCCGCCTCCCAAATAATTATAATGGGAAAGTCCATGCTTTGCTCCGGTGATCAAAAAGTAAAATAGGAGATACAATGGCATTATATAATAAAGAATCTGTAAATAATTCATTTTTTTATTCAGTGGTATAGGATGAGTTGCAGATAAGAGATGGGGACTTGGAAATAATGACAGTGTCCATGTTTTGCTATGGGAAATCCAAAAAAATATTTGTCCGATCAAAAAGTAAAGTAGAAGATGCACAATGACACTATTTAACAAAGATTCTGTGAAAGTCTCATGAAATTTCATTCAGCGGTATGACTGGAGTTGTGGATAAGAGATTGGTACCTTAAAGCGTAACAGGCGGATATCCCGAGCACTTACCTTCCTCTATTCAAACAGGGGGTTTAGTAATATATAATACTGCTGCTCTTTTCTATCAGTACGATGGCTTTCCAGCATCGAAATATAATGTTCACTTAGCCCTTTGGGCTCGATATAAATCGTTTACTCCTTTAGTTTACTTCTTTAGATTCTGAATTATCGCATTGCACTTTAAAATAGCAATAACTGTATAATGTTATAAGATCAACATATTCATTTAACCCCCCGCTTAAAGAGTTGGAGGGTATATAGTAATCGGTATGTCCGTCCGTCCGTCCGTCTGTCTGTCTGTTCCGGTTTGGTGTACCCATCTCTTATCAGCATCTACTCTGATACCACTGAGTGAAATTTAATGAAACTTTCAGAGAATCTTTATTACCCATTGCCATTGTGCCCCCCACCATTTTACTTATTGACTCGACACATATTTTGGGTTTCCCGGCCACAGCAAAGCATAGACTTTGCCATTGACCTTCCTTTGATCACGACTATCATAATTAGGCATTTTCAAAAATCACGTCCATAGTATGCAATATCTCCCTCAATTCTATGAAACGCGGGGGAAAACTGTTACCAACGATTCCGTCATACTATTTTCATAGTTTTGGCCCAAAGGTAAAAAAAATTACATTCTCATTTGATTCGATTTGATCCACTCGCTCTTGAAAAAGGAAATCATGTTAAGTTAACAGACGACATATAGACAGACTACAGACCGACAGATGGACGGACATCAGGGACCACGAAAGCTACCATGAGTTTCAGATGAACTAAAAAGTATTAAGTTTAAGGACAGACAAACAAACCTGTATGGTTAAAACGCTAAGCAAGGAGTGAATATTATGATTATATATGTTTTGCTTAGAATTCATGTGAGTCTAAAAGTATAAAGAGTTAAAAGGATGTTTGTCCCAAGACGGTGGCGAAAATCTCACACCCTAATATACATCTATAAGTAACTTTTATAGCCTAATTTATGTAAATTAATTTTAAGAAAATGTTACCGTATATAGATTTAAATATTAAATTTCTCACTATCATTTTATGCATAAAGTACTAGACAAAAGTTTTAATTTAAATGTTAAAGGTATTTAAGTGACTTTCATTTACTGTATACAGGGTTATTTTCGCTCCGTGTTATTTTCACCCTTTTGCAATTCCGAACAATTTTGTCCAGTTTTAAATTCGCCTATTCATAGTTCTGTTTAAATAGTTATGCTGTGTAATTTGAATTCACCCCGTTTTAAATTCGCCCAATAAAGGAGAGGGCGAAAGGGGCGAAAATAAAACGAGGGCGAAATTTTCCCTGTAAACAGTATTTCAAAAGCAATCGCAAATCATTTTGTCAGCATAAAAGTACGAAAAGATTAGAAAAATTTAGTTTGCTGTTTAACAAAGAAAAAAAAGACATTTATAATAGAGACTAGATTTCAGTTGCATTTTACAATTAAAATATACTTCTACGCTACTTTTAATTCATATAATATAAAGTTGTGTAAAAGCTTATTCAAGCTTAACATCGTTGAAATTTTTACTTTGAAAAGTTTAACACATAATTTACTTATAAACTCAATCGATCTTATTATTGGTATTCGTATTTTTATAGCAAAGATACGCCATACATCCGTTTAAATTTATCATTTTTAGAATTTAAAGGATTTGTCATGTTATCATTGTAACAAACACCTGTGTGTTTACATTTTACTGCAAATCAGGATATCATACTAAATAAATTTAACCTCACAACCTCTATTCTTATCTAACTTGCACATTTAAAACTACATAAATCAGGTAAAGACTATACCCGACGAACATGGCTGCTTATACGACCAAAACATATTCATTAGGCTCTCCTCAACAACACATTACAAAGTGTAAATTTCATGACTTTCCTATTGATATAATATGTGAAGAATGTGATAAATTCATATGCGCTGAATGTGCGAAAACAGATCATATAAATTATAAATGGAAAAACATTGGAATTAGACAACATTGGTGCGACTCAAATAAACTCATTTCAATTTGGAGATAAAAGTATACTGTCGTTGGCGACAATCAGTGAAGACCAATGTAGTATTCATGAACTAAATTCATAATACACAGAAAAAGTCAATCTGCAAGGGATAAAGGAACAAACATTTAATATTTTCCCAAACGACGTGTGTGTTACTGAAAATGATGATGTTTATTTCATGATGATGTTTATTTCATTGACTTCCGTTACAAGTCCATCGGTCATCTGTCACCATCAGGATCTGTCTCTACAGACATCAGTACAGATCCACTGCGACCATTAGGAATCTGTCAGTCAGGGGTCACCTTGAGAGACAATGAATCAGAATCTTAGAAATTAGTGTCACACAACAGACGTCTGGTAAGACACGTCACAATGACAGGTGACGTCATCCATGAGTATGAGTTCCAGGAGGACGGTCAGACCAGACTCTTTACAGTGCCACGTAGAGTCACACAGAACTGTAACAATGGTTTCTTTGTCGTGAATCTTACAAGTCTCACTGCAGGTGAACTGGTGATTATGTCTGCCTCTGGTCAAGTGAAGTCTGTATACTGAGGACAGAACCTGAAAAAGAAGTTTAATACATTAGATGTAGTTTGTGACTCCCACTTCCTTTGTTACAGACTTTGACAACAACCAGATCCATCTACTGAGTCCTGACGGAAAGTTCCTGAAGTTCTTACTGACAGAGAATGAAGTGAACAGTCCATCCTCACTGTACCTGTACAAGTCTACACTGTGGGATACGATGAAGGACTTGTCAAAGTGTTTCAATACAAAGGTTTGAAATAAATTTAAAGTCATACAAGTACAGTGCATGTTCCTGTTATCAAAGTATTTCCATTTCGCTTAGTATTTTTATCAGATTATATCACAAAACGTTTCTAAATACCCTGAAATATGGAATCAAACTAATTATAGGAGCTTAACGTCTGCATTCTAGCTGTCGCAAGAAAAAGAAAAAAAAGTATTTGTTTTCCCATAGACCTTTAAATTCTACTTAATTTATTTCATTTAACATGAATTCTGAGAAGTACTGTGATTAATAAATGTTTCCTAGAAGACATCATTTTTTTCTAAAAGTTCTCTAAAATCCAAGAGAATTCGGTTTTTCTTTCCATCGGCGGATTTAAGGGTGGACTACCTATAAATCAGCCCCCATCCTACCCAGATCAAACTCTTAATACACCCTGGGGTGCATATGGATTTTTTTTTAGTTTTTATCTATCTTCGTATAATGTGCCAAAATTAAAAAAAAATAAATGTATAACTTTTACTGCATTCCATATTATAGAATTGTCTTCGAAGTTTTGCATGAAAAGTAGAAAAAAACGTACATAGACATTGATGAATAATAGCTTTCTTATGAATAAATGGCATGAATATAAAATATAATGCCTTGTAATTTTTTCAATCTGCTTAGTATACCAATCTGATTTCAGTCTTTCTATGCATGCGTTTACCCATTTTTCCAGAACCAACCAATATATTCACAAAATACAAACAAACCAAAAAAGGTATTAAAAAAAACAAACAAACAAAAAACCCCCCCAAAAACAAAAAACAAAAGCAAAAAAAAAAAAAAAAAAAAAAAAAAAAAAAAAAAAAAAAAAAAAAAAAAAAAAAAAAAAAAAAAACGACAACAGTTTTACAGCAACAAAAGTTCCGTCATTCAAAGGAAATGATTTTATTTATATAAAATTCTTTAGAAATAACTATACTTTTGCACAATTAAGGTACTAGTATTATACCGGTATGCCATACTGTAGATGGTCTCCTAACTATTTCGTTTGCATTCTGATATTGGGATTCAAAAACCAAGGTGCAAGTGGACGCTGAATAAACAAAAAAAAAACCTTGGAATGGACCTAACTAGTTCAAAAATTTAACAAACATTTTTTGATCACCTGGACGAAGTTGAAAGGAGCTAACTTGATACCCTCAGTGTCAGTGTCGGCGTCACAGATTAAACATTTTTGGAACAGATTTCTTTTAATCATATGCCCCACATTTATCAGATATGCGTTGCATATTTGGAGACAACGAACAGTATAGGAGCTCAAAAGTCCTTTAAAAATTAAAAAAAATAGGAGTGGAGCAAACACGGACTTCCAGAA
>NW_026928685.1:0-33642 GCF_032062105.1 Saccostrea cuccullata | reverse complement strand
ATTTCTTGAAATTTTTTATATATCATATTGCAGGATGTTCTAATGCATGACTATATTTTAAATTTCAAAGCATTTCATCAAAAAACAAAGGAGATATAGCCATTTAAAGTTTCAGCCAATCAGATTGCAGCGCACGTGCATGCGCGTGATTTCATGAAATTTTTTCCATATCATGTTGTAGGATATCCTATTTCATGACAATGTTAAAGATTTCAAAGCATTTCGTCAAAAAACAAAAGAGATATTGAGATTTTTGTTTCAGCCAATCAGAGCAAGGCGCACGTGCATGCGCGTGAGTTCGTGCTAATTTGACAGTGTCATATTATTAACACTATCAATATATCCTTATGTAATGAGTTTCAAAGCATTTCATCAAAAAATGTAAAAGTTATAGCTATATTAAGTATATCAGTCAATTCACTCATTTCACGCGCACGCACGTGCAGGCGTATGCGCGCAAAATGACCTTCGTTCCGCACAACTACACTACACACCTATTAACCCTAAAAAGGTTTTAGCTCAGTTGGGTGAACAGTTTCTGAGAACACTCGCGGACAAAAAAGTACCGGAGAACAAATAAGAAAAAAAATAATAATAATAATAATAATAATAAGAAACAGAGTAAAAACAATATGTTCCCAAACTCCGTTTGGGGAACATAATAATAATAAATAATAATAAATGCACTGATAGTTCTTTTTTAATCAGAGGTCTGCAATGAAAATCGACTGACACCCGGTGGTCGGGCTAGTGGTTTTCTGCAAGTTGGCAATTAAAAAAAATAATATTATTACACATGCAATACATGAAAAGCACAGCTGGTACGTATTTTCACTCGTTTTTTGCTACAAAAATCCCAACCAGTTAAAATTTTTCATATAACATGCTCCAACTGTCAATAAATCTCCATAATTATGTTCCCCAAACGAAGTTTGGGAACATATTGTTTTTACTTTTTCTGAATTTTCTTTTCTGAATTTTGTTCTCCGGTACTATTTGTCTGCGAGTGTTCTCGTAAACTACTCATCCGATCTAGGTGAAACCATTTTAGGGTCACTAGCTATGTTATGTAGATGTGCGGAACGAAGGTCATTTTGCGCTCACGTGCGTGCATGTGCGCACACGTGTGACACGTGCAATGGCCAATTTAATAGATATAGCCTTAACTTTTTTAATTTTTGATGAAATGCTTTGAAATTCATAATACAAGGATATATCAGTAGTAAAGACATGATGACATGGTAAAAATAGCAAGATCTCACGCGCATGCACGTGCGCTTCACTCCGATTGGCTGAAACTAAAAGTCAAAATATCTTTTTTGTTTTCTGACAAAATCCTTTGAAATTTTGAACATCGTCATACATTATGAAGATCTACAGTGTGATATATAAGAATAATCATAAACGCACGCACATGGACGTGTGCTGCAATCTGATTGGCTAAAACTTTAGATGCCTAAATTCACAGATTCGTGTTGTTTGTGGGTTTTTTGAGATTGATCAAAGTTCGATATCTTTACCTTTTTCATTAAATAAATACATTAATTTAAAGAAAGGTGTATCTTATTGCAGAATTTTGAGGAGGAATACTCCTTAAACACGTTTAAATTAAACATTTTCCTCTAAATTTATCTGTGGAAGAATTTCGCGATTTTAGATCTAGGATGGTCTTCATGTAGTGTTTTGGTGTCTCACTCAAAAGAAATAATTAAATATCAATGCTTGAATTCTATTTTATTTAAGAAAAAGTTGGGACAAGCATATTTTTTGGTAGGACAAGTAGTTTTACGATGGTAACCTGTCTGAGGGCAAGTACTGCAAAATTCTATTTGTCTACCCCTGGTTTAATGCATTTTGTGCGGGCGCATGTGCATGCACGTCCTTGCATTTACTTTTGTTAGTAGCATAATGTAGGCATTCATTATATCTAATTCATATTCGAAATTTCACCCTGTATTATTGAGAACTAAGAAAGTTTTAGGCATTTGAATAATCAGTAGTGCCCCTATCACACATGAACCCCTGACCCTAGGTCAACACTTTGCACAATTTTTGAAAAGGCACACTTGCTTATATGACTAAACAAAGCTTTTCTGTTATTATGATTTTCCGTTTATTTTCCAATGTAAAACTCTGATCCACTATTGAGACCTTTCCCTGCCCTTGGGGGTTAAATGTATAATTTGAACAAATTTAATTCTACAATACCTGAGGATGTTTCATATAAATATCACTAATCATGCTTTAGAAGATTTTTAAAATATATTCTAATGTAAAACTTGGATCCCCCATTGTGGCCCCACCCTATTCCCAGGGGGTTATGATTTGAACAAACTAGAATCTACACTTCCCAAGGATGCTTCCACATAAATATCAGTACTTGAGAATTTTTTTGAAAGATTTCCCTTTATATTCCTATGTAAAACTTTAATCAGCCACTGTGGCCTACCCCAACCCCAAGGGGTCATGAATTGAAGAAATTTGAATGTACACTACCTAAGGATGATTCAACATAAGTTTCATCTTTCCTGTCCCTATGGATCTTGAGAAGAAAATTTTTTGAAATTTTACCTTTACCCGGTATATTCCTACGTAAAATTTTGATTGGCCATTGTGGCTACCCAGGGGGGTCACGATTTGAACAAACTTGAATGTACACTACCTGAGGATGATTCAACATGAGTTTCATTTTTCCTGTCCCAATGGTTCTTGAGAAGATTTTTAAAGATTTTTCCTATATATTCCTATGTAAAACTTTGATGACCCATTGTGGCCACACCCTACCCTGAGTGTCATGATTTGAAGAATCTTAAATTTACACTACCTGAGGATGATTTCACATGAGTTTCATCCTTTCTGGCCCAGTGGTTCTTGAGAAGATTTTTTAAAAATGCCATTAATTTTTCCTAATTCATAATTATCTCCCCTTGGAAGAGGGTGTTGCCATTCAGCTGAACAAATTTGAATCCCCTTTACCCAAGGATACTTTGTAGCAAGGTTGGTTGAAATTGGCCCAGTGGTTCTTGAGAAGAAGATGAAAATGTGAAAAGTTTACAACAATTACTGCAACAACGACAATGACAGACAACGAACAAATTTTGATCAGAAAAGCTCACTTGAGCCTTAGGCTCAGGTGAGCTAATAAAAACAAATATTTCTGTAACATGTACTACACCATATACAAATATTGCACAAACACTTTATATTCCATATTCAACACCAATTCTAAACTGAGAGATGGTCTAGAGGGGATTTAGATATTATACATTCAGAGTTAGAAAGCTGCCTGACCTGAAGTGTTTTAGGAGCCTTGAACGGATGGGGTTCCTGCCTCCACCTAGTGGTCCACAGGCTGCCACCACATGGACGTCATAAATATCCTAAAATTCATATATTCTCAGTGTTCAGTAAAACTAGACTACGTATTTCACAAGTTAAATAAGCCCAACTTACAAACTAAGAAACACTCAAAGTCACTTCTGCAACTTTGGATATACATTTCATTGTTCTACAATAGATTTACACACATAATGATACATGTATTTATTTTCATACCTCCCATACAAGATGAGCTTTCCCAGCATGATAAAATCCACCAAGTTCCAAGAACTGCATCAGTAACTCTAGGGGTGGCTGGGCTCCATATACCTCAGCGGCCGGCATGTTCAAATCATCCACAAACACCAGCACCTTTTTCCCCCAGGGAGTCCCCAGTGTCCCTGCCCTTCTTGATGAGTTTGTGCATGATGTGAGCCTTAAGTCTAGCTGCTGTCGTCTGAGCTGAGAACTGAAACATAAAACTGATCACTCCAGCAGAACTTTTAGGTTTGGCTGTTCCCAGAAGGACGTTGATACATTTGGACTAGTCATTGTTGTCCATTTCTGTGAGTTTTGAGATACTCTCCAGTAGCGTGTTGGTCTTGTCTGAGTAGCTGAGGATCTGACCCAGCACGGTGCCACTCTAAGTGGATGTTGCACATCTTATCCCAGTCTGCCTAACATGTGGTTAATAATGGCCGACTTGCCAACTCCAGATTCTCCTAAATAGTGGAAATGAACAGTTTTACAGAAAACAATTAAAATAAACATAAACATAGGTAATCAGAGACTACAGAGCTCACCTCAATGAATGTTGTCTTTAAGTAAGGCTAAGTCACACAATTAACCAACAAAAAGTGTACATTCCAAAATTGAAAATATTTAAGCAATTTTAATCCGATACTTTGAAAAAATCTATATAAAAAATTTAAACTAGTTCTTCATCATGAAAATGTCACTAAGATCCAGCATCAGACGCAAATTTGAGTTTTCATCCCTTAATGCATCATTTGTGCAAGTTTGGTTTATACAATATTATACATGTATAAGCATTATAGTTTTTTGGTAATAGACCTGCACCAATAACTTTTACTTGGCCCATTATCTGAAAAATGTATGTCGAATTCAGCATCCGAAGCAAGTCCATTAGTGTGCATCCTAAGATGTTTCATCCATGCAAGTTTGCTCATAATAGGGCTCATAGTTAATTGGAAATGAAACCTGCACCAAAAACTTTAACCTATTCAATCAATCGGAAAATGTAGGTCAAATTCAGCATCCGAAGCAAGCCTGGTAGTATGCATCCTTAGATGTATCATCCATGCACGTTTAGGCAACATAGGGCTTATAGTTACTTGGAAATGAAACCTGCACCAAAAACTTTAACCTGTTCACTCAACCAGAAAATGTAGGTCAGTTTCAGCATCCGAAGCAAACCCCGGTAGTGTGCATTCTTAGATGTATCATCCATGCCATTTGGTCAACATAGGGCTTATAGTTCCTTGGAAATGAAACCTGCACCAAAAACTTTAACCTGTTCACTCTACCGGAAAATGTAGGTCAGATTCAGCATCCGAAGCAAACTCGATAGTGTGCATTCTTAGATGTATCATCCATGCCGTTTGGTCAACATAGGACTTATAGTTCCTTGGAAATGAGACCTACACCAAACACTGCACCAAAAATGTTAACCTGCTCCAAAAACATTAACCTGGTCATTCCTTTGCTGAAATTGCAGCATTTGAAACTTTGACTGATACAGTGATTGATTGATTGTATATTGTTTTACGTCCCTCTTGAGAATTTTTCACTCATATGGAGACATCACCAATGCCGGTGAAGGGCTTCAAATTTAGACCTATACTTGGCACTCAGGACCATTGAGCAGTGAGGGTTCTTTATCGTGCCAACGCCTACCGTGACACGGGACCTACGTTTTTAAGGTCATATCCGAAAGACCCGTGACTTTCACTTCTAGTGCCGAGCACTTGGCGAAGGAACAGTCACTACCTTTGTTTACGTCTTAGGTATGACGCGGCGCCGCGATCGAGAATCGAACCCGGGCCTCCCGATCACGAAGCGAACACTCTACCACTAGGCTACCGTGACCGGTGACTGATACAGTGAAACACACCAGAAGCATCTTCCATGCATGTCTAATCAATATAGGACATACAATTACTTAAAAAGAAAACTGCTTCAAAAAACTTAACCTTTAGGCCATAATAAATAAATTGCTAGATTCTCACCCGAATTTTTTTTAAAAATCGAGGTGTACGGGCGGCTTTTTTTTTATATTTTTTATTTTTTCAATTTTTGCAGATTTTTTTATGGACCTGGTCAATAGGTGTAATTTTATCTAAAATACCTGAATAAAAGTCATAGGAAAGGTTCAATTATCTCTTCGTACTTCACATCACCACCAATCTTTTTCAACCAATGACCTTTGTTTAAAACATATACGCATGTATTACAGGAATTAATATCTTTTCAGCTGTCAAAATCATGCGGACTTTTCCTTGATTTAAAATGAAAGTAGAATGGTAGATAAATACCGATCCCGATCAGAATTAAGACAAAGATAAACAGAAATAAAAAAAATCGAGGCGGGGGTATAAAATCGAGGCGGGCGGGGATGAGAATCTAGGAAAATTTTAATATGTCCTAACCTAGGACACTGACGCCAACACCGAGGGTATTACATAAGCTCCCCAACTTCGTTGAGGTGAGCTAAAAATACATCTGTAAATTTTATGCTTTGGACTAAAAAAAAAATACTTTAAACTGAAAGCTATTGTATAAATTTGATAAAGACATATTACTGTACCTAATCTCATGACTTTCATTCTAAAAGAGATTAAATAAAACTTAATTCTATATGTGCAATCACCTGTAGGCAGCACAGGATGTTTGTGCAGCAGCAGAAGTCTAGACAGGAAGGAGAATTGAAAATCTTTCACTTCTTTTATTTATAAAAAAAAGAGAGCCCTGAAACACATACGAGGGTCATTCAAAAAATATGTAGACAGTGTCCTCCATCATCATATTATTCTTACAAAATTTTAGATCAACACATTTTTATATGTAAAAACATTTATCTTATCAGTGTGTAAAGTTTCATTTCATTTGATAAAATGGAACTCGTGTTAGACAATTTTAAAAGTAACATTTTTTGTCACCATGGAGCAAGGTTAACAACACTGTGACGTCAAAAACAACATCGAGAAATTTTCTTAAAATTACTCTGCCTTTTCATTTCATGCACGTTTTGTTGCTGCTTCTGAATTCATGAATCTATAGCCATTTACACCTAGTTCGCTAACAATAGTTTGAGTACCTTAAGTTAAATTGTCAATGTTTTCAAAGCTTAATAGCGTAACTCATGTTTGCACAGCTTCCGCAAAAGTGAATCGCACATCACATTTGATGACGTCGTTACTAACTCTTTGAAAGATATTTTTTATAATATAATATGTTTTTTCGCAGACCGTTCATGGTCCAATTTCAAGACTCTAACACTCAAAAAATAGTCATTCCCATTATAAACAAATGCATAGCACATTTTGTATCTATTTCCTGGTTCACCAAGCATTTTCAGAGTTCATTTTAAAGGTTTCCCGAATGGAAAACAAAATTTTATCGGTACTCGCTGCTCCGTGACGTCCTTCGACGTCATTGTTTTTTTGCTTTTTTTATGAAGTCTTTCTGCCTTTAAAGATTGAAATCTTTTAAACGAAGCGATGAATTACATTAAATTTTAGCATCTAAAGTAATTGAACACTTCTAAATTTAAACATTTCAAATTTATTTCATTTAAGAGCCATTTATTAGAGGTATGACTCCCAACATTATCAAGTGTATAATTAGAAAATAGGTCAATTTAGACCCTGCTCCGTGACCCCATTTTTCTGTCTTAAATCTTTGATAATTTTGATAATTTTCAAGATATTTTTACAATTTTTTGTCTCAAATTATTTGGATTTATTGTTAAAATATGTGTACTAAATTTGATAATAATATGACGTTAAATAAAACTAGATATCATTGAGATGGTGCCATCTCAAAGGGCCCCGCTTTCAACAATGAACATGAAAGTGTAAGGATGTTTAAAAGGGTTTATTTTGAAGAGGAACATTTGTGTAATACAGTTAGAGTAATTTAGTACGACTTCACGGATATTGCTAGGTACAGATATATATCGAAGTTATCTTGTATCCCCAGTTATATAAATTTACTGGAATTAAAGAGAAAAAATTATGCGCCAAACAAAGATTTTTAAACAGAGAGGCTAATTCTGACCATGCCCTTGAAACTTTGACCAATCTCACTGCACATCCATTGACCAGTGGAACTCTGTGAGTGAAGTAATATCGAAATTGGGCCAAGGAGAGAGAAGATATGCTCCTGACAAGGATAGTTCATAAAATTCTGCTATGACCTCGACCTTTGACCTAGAAACATGGTTCAAGGTCACTGCACACCAGCTTCCCAAAGGCACTCTGTGAGTGAAGTATGAGACAGATGGGGCTAAGGAGAGAGAAAAAATGCTCAAGACAAAGATTTTTCAGAAAATTCTGCTATGGCCCTGACCTTTGACCTAGAAACATGGTTCAAGGTCACTGCACACCAGTTACCCAAAGGCACTCTGTGGGTGAAGTATGAGCCAGATTGGACCAAGGAGAGAGAAGATATGCTCCGGACAAGAGATCTCGAACGACGGCCGGACAGCCGGACAAACTGATCACTATAGGGCGCCCGCCAAGCGGGGCCCTAATAATACTCACAAGAGATGTTTGCAAAACACTTATGCCCCCCTCCCCCACAAATTGGAATTTTTCTACATCCAAAAGGGCATAACTCTGTCAAAAATGATGTAATCATACCCAAAACATAGCTTGACCAAGATATTCATCTGACTAATCTGTATACTAAATTCCATTTCAATATGTGCAACCTATCCAAAGAAAATGAATGAAAACTGCAAAAATATGGAATTTTTCTAAGTCCAAGGGGCATAACTCTGTCAATTATGGTGCGGTCGTACCCAAAACAGAGCTTGACCAAGATATTCATCTGACTAATCTGTATACATACTAAATTACATTTCAATATGTGCAACCTCTCCAAAGAAAATGAATGGAAACTGCAAATAATTGGAATTTTTCTTAGTCCAAGGGGCATAACTCTGTCAATTATGGTGCGGTCGTACCCAAAACAGAACTTGACCTAGATATTCATCTGACTAATCTGTATACTAAATTCCATTTCAATATGTGCAACCTCTCTAAAGAAAATGAGCGGAAACTGCAAATGATTGGAATTTTTCTAAGTCCAAGAGGCATATCTCTGTCAATTATGGTGCGATCGTATCCAAAACAGAACTTGACCTAGATATTCATGTGATATACCTGTATACCAAATTTCATTTTAGTATGTGCACCAGTTATGAAAAAAATTAACGGAAACTAAATGGACCGACAGACAGACAGCAGGAAAGCAATATGCCCTCCCTTCTTCGAAGGGGGGCATAAAAAGTTATGACAAAAGTCTACGAACTTTTTGAATGACCCTCGTATTCATTTTTGAAATGAAATATATTGCTTACCAAGTGGTGGTTCCACTTCAAATAACTCATGCATGAAGTTATCACACTCATTACAGATATTGGCATCCCTCTCCCCCTTGTCCTGGCCCCGCCTGATCATGTCGTAATCATCAGCATCCTCCTGGAGCTTGAACATACCTCCAATACTCCAGATGAAAGAAAATGCAAACAGCTTCCCCAGCATGTCCAGGAGCTGATTGGGGTTCTTCTGTAGGTAGTATACCTTCTCACTTTGGAGGCTACAGAAGACAAAGCAAAAAAGGTCAAAATCAGGGAATAGTCACATAGATTCTTTAAGATTTTTTTTCATCTGATATATGTTGATACCAAGGGCCATGAAGTTCACAGTTATTGAAGAGACACTCTTGGTCATCATAACTATGTTCTTACAGACCCTAAACCGTGCTACTACACCTCAGAAATGAACCGTACCGTTCCATACACAAAGCGTACCGTACCATCCACAAAGCGTACCGTTCCGTGCTCAAAGCGTACTGTACCGTTCACAAAGCGTACCGTTCCGTGCAAGAAACGAACCGTACTGTTCTTTGGTTAATTATGCAAACCACGCCCCCAATTATTTTTGAACTGTTCAATGACCAAATAAGTCATTTTGGCTTATTTTTCGCAAAAGCACCTGTGAAAGGAGGAGGGAGTTGTGTCTGGCTGTTCGAAACACCATTATCAAGTATCACGCATCTGGGCTTTCAACTGTGAAAATAAAGGAAATTAC
This sequence comes from Saccostrea cuccullata, assembly GCF_032062105.1. Taxonomy (NCBI): domain Eukaryota; kingdom Metazoa; phylum Mollusca; class Bivalvia; order Ostreida; family Ostreidae; genus Saccostrea; species Saccostrea cuccullata. The sequence continues at coordinate 23,986 of NW_026928685.1, read as the reverse complement.
TCGAAATAAACAACTTCAAAACAACAAGACAGAGTTTGAGACGCTTCCTTATATGCTATAAAGTAGATCAACTCATTGTGTTTGTAATCAAAGGTACAGTACAGACCACGGGTTTTTCCCGCAAAACACGTGGCACCGTGAACCTCGAACTTGATGTCGGCATCCTTGATGTCAGCGATCGTGGACACCATGTAACAAGGTGTATCACTGTAGTGCCCCGGAATTATTCTTTCCGGATTTGTTGGTTTTTACTTTATTTTTATTGTAAACCGGAAACGATCTAAGGCATCAGTGCCAACCTCGTGGGTTCCAGAACCTAGCTTATTTACTGCATTTAAAGCCCCCTATGAAGTAAGTTTTGTGATTTTTCATTTACTATTATGTGTAGGCAATGCATAATATTCATTATCTAGTCATATGTAATTTTTTTAATGTCATATTGAGTCGAGGCGCACTTGGTGCGTTTTTTACCTGTCTTTGTTTTAATCGTTAAAATTGATTGCAACAGTTGATTGATTATTCCATTTTTAATACATCTGTAAACATGCTAGGGATAAACTATGTTGATGTCTGTCTATTATCTTATGGAAATAATTTCGTTAGAACAGCTCCTCCTTGAAATCTGTTAAAAATTCAAAACTATGGAAACCCGCTCTAGTCATATTTTTATTATGTATGTTTTATATCAACATATTGCTTACATTTTTGTATTGTTTGTTTGTAGTTTTTCACCCTCTCCGGGGGTTTGGATGCAATAAACTCATTCAACATTGCACAGTGAAAAATTCATAGCCGAGCTAGTGATTGATTGAATGGAAAGTTCAGCGACAAACATCAGCCAGATAAGTCCTCCTACAGCCATGTCTTCAGGGAGAAGGTCTTCCTCCATAGCTTCAGAGCTAGCCAGACACCGGGCCAAATTAGAAGCGGCAAAAGTGCGGGAAAAATTTCCGCAACAAGAATTTGAGATGGAGAAACAAAAAGCCATACTTGACCATGACCTTAAAATTCTACAGTGCATAAGAGAGATGGAGGAGGCACAGATTGAAATGAACAGTCTAGATTATTTAGATGAAGAATCAGATGAGAATTTTACAGATAAAGAATACCAAAACCTTCAGAAAGTTGCTCAAGAGAGAGTTGAAGAGTTTGTACAGCAGCAGTCGGAGCTAAAGACTGGATTGGAGAAAAAGGAACAAAGTGTCGTACCAAATAACATTACACTGTCTCCTATGGCACCAGCATGTGTTCCAAAACAAGACTCGAGCAATGGACATATTAATGAAGTACTTCACAGGATGGAAAACAAGTTTTAAAAACATTGTGAGTGAACTGAACTTAACATCCTTGGAAGAGTTAGAACTATTGAATAAGTGGTTGGGACCAGAATCAGCGAGATATGCACAAAGCATAAGGACCGCCAGTGTGAATCCTGATGTCGCTTTAGCCCGACTACGGGAACGCTTGGAGGACAGGTATGGTAGACCTGAGATGATCCAAGCGGCACTGAAAAACAAACTTTCAGCCTTCCCGAAACTCAGTATTAAAGACAACAAGCGGTTATATGACCTCGTAGACATTGTGTCAGAAATAGAAGCAGCAAAGGAAATTCCACACCTCTCTTCGCTTTTCGCATACTTTGACTCGTCAAGTGGAGTGAACCCCATTGTGTCAAAACTCACTTACCAAATCCAAGAGAAGTGGCCCTTGCAGAATATTCCTGAGATGTCCTAAGAAATCCTAAGACAATCTTAAGATTTATTCCTCGGATATCTTGAAAAAATCCTAGGATTATTCCTAAGATTTCCTGAGATGTTTTTGGAACAGGAATTCCTGGGATTTCCTTGGACAGTCCCAATTCAGGGGTTCTAGAAAAATCCCAGGAATCAAAACACCAAGACTTCCCAGGATATCCCAGGAAAATCCCAACACTTAAAATGTCCTAGGAAATCAGGAATTCCTAGGATTTCCTAGGATATCCTAGCCTCCTAGGACATCTTTTTTTTTTTTTTTAAAAATCATACATAGCAACAAAGCAGAATTATAAGATCTCTGAAAAAAATTTAATGAATGTATGCATTATAAAAATTCATGGCCACACAGAAAAAATAATACATAAAATAATTTTTAAAGAATGCTGATGGTATCTGATACAACAAATTCTTTACAATTTTACTGCTGTAACATTATAGTGCAGTTATGATTCAACATCATGATTTACACACAAGGGGGGAAACAGATTGTCTTATTTTCAAACTATGTTGATACATTCTGAAGCAGCTCTCATAGAATATTTATGATATACATGTACAATGACAAATATTAATAATAATAAAAAAATATTTAAATCAACAACCTAGTGTAGAGAGTAGGGGTGAGGCCCTCAGAGTTCGTCACTTCTGAAGAATTCTGTACAATAAAAGATTCAGATACCAAACAGAACTAATTCATAACACCCCCCCCCCCCCCCCTAAAAAAAAACAAAAACAGTATGCACCTGGTGGCAACAAAGTTTGAAAAAGAAAAAACATATAACAAAAACAAAAACATATAGGTCAAAGTCACAAGGTCATTAACCTTGATGTAATTTGAAAGAACTTAATTAGTGGAGTATGGATACTCAATATAAAATATCTACCTTTTATGGTTCAAAAGTAAAAGATTCAATAAGGCTTTATTTTAGCATAACGATGACAGTCAAGGTCATTGGTCTTGGTCTCATTTGAAAGTGGAGTAAGCATACCCAATATGAAGTATCTATATCTCTCATAATTCAAAAGTTATGGCAAAAGGTAAATTGGCAATAGACAGATAAACAGACAGGCAAAAACAATATGTGCCCCCGAAAGAGGCCTTGACCTCTGACCATTTCATTTCAAAATATATATGGGTAATATTTAATTTATAAACAATATTAAATTTGTATTGATGATTAATCATGTTCTGCAGTGGGATCGTCAAAATGAGTTATAATATAAAATGTCATTGCAATATCTGATGGCTTTTTGGAAATGTTAAGAGAACGAAGTGTTACAGACAGACAGATTGACAAACAGAAAGATAAACAGACCCAAATTAATATCCCCCCTGCACCTCGTCAATCCAATATAAGTCGCTCAGCTTTAGTTGATCACTGATGTATCTTCTTTAGATGTACATTTTTCTTCTTCATCGCCAGTGGCCTAGTTGCAGATCGTGAAGCCTTGTTTGCTTTTTCTTCACTCAACTTTTCACTTGTCTTTGCTAAAATAAAATTTTACTTAATGTATTCCATTGTTTAGTCTAAATATGTAATTATTTCTAAGGGATGAAAATCAAACTTGTAAAATTTAGTAGCCAAAGATGCTACATGTATCAAGCTTTCAGATTCTACCAGTCCATAAAAATATGTGTTAAATTTGCCCTAGGAAGATGAACCATTTTTCTCAAAAGATTTATTTTATTCACACTTGCATAAGGAATAAGGTATGTTAATCAATTGCATACATGACATGATTTACAAATGATGTCATAATAATCTTACTGAATAGCCTTTTTGTAGAAAATAAAATTTTAATTCGCAATAGTTAACCGCCTTACCAGTTTACCACAGCTGTCGTATAAAGTCAATTTACTTGGCATTAAAATACTGTGAATTAAACTCTCCGTGTGAACAGAACATTAAAATCATACATTAACATTATTTGAACAGCTTACCTTTCTCGGCAATATTCTCCTTGTTGTAATTTGCTTCTTTTCCCTTAGTCCGAGTTAAACAGTCTGCAAAGTTATCAATAAAATTTTTTATAAGACGTGTATATAATATTTGTTCTTTTGTAATCTAGCTGAAATTAATTTTAACTAGAAAACTGACCAGTCAGCAAGGGCCCCGCCATGGGGTAGAATTAAAAGGGTGCAGCTTACAGAATGATTACCGGTAATAAATGTACAAAGAAAAAGCAACAGCAACTGTATTCTTAAAATTTCAACATAATTCCTGAATATTCAAAAACCTGAAAATAATATTCTTGTATTTACATTAGGCAGTAAAGAACAACTTAACATTGAATTTATATTTAAACAATTATGAATCTTGTGTTATATAAAATGCCAGCCTTCAATGAATGCAAATATCATGAAGGCTTGGCCTTAACTTCAAACAAACAGCAGTTGCAGACAAAGGTTTTCATTAATCTTAAAGTGACAGATAAAGAGAAGCCTACTAAATTTTCTGCAGCAGGCTAGATAATTAATCCCAAGGGATTAATTGTACCTCTCTCATCATTTTCTTCTAAAGTTACAATAAGAACTTTTTCAGTATTAATGATAGAATGGAGTTTTTATACAACTACATTAAAAATTATAAACATTCTTGAATTAATATATTTAAAAAAAAAAAAGGAAAAAAGTGAAAAAAAAGTACCCTGGTAAATCAAAAAATCTTCTTTAATCTATTTCTTTTTCTAGGATCCAATGAAATCATAACTATCAAACTAAAATAAATAATAAAAAATTATATTTAAATCCACATTTCAGAGTGTTCATGGCATTCCAAATTGATTTAACTTCAAAACAAACTTCATTTGCAGACAGAGGTGGTAATTAATCTCAATGTGACAGATAAAGATAATGCTCTGGATTTTCTTCAGGAGGAAAGCTAATTAATCCCATGGGACTCCTAGTAGTATTCAGTTTACTGAATGGGAACATCTTCAGCAGTTATCTCTCTTTGCCAATGCATTCTTATATAAAGTTAAGGAATCTACCCCACCACCCCAGCTCCAAACCAAGGGACATAGAGAACCAAACTTAGCATCAAAATATGTATTTTTGCCTACTGAACTACCTTACCAAATTTGATCTTAATTGGGCAACCATAAAAAAAGTTGCCCGTTCATTCTTATGCATAGTTAAGGAATCTACCCCACCACCCCAGCTCCAAACTAGAAGACATAGAGAATCAAACTTAGCATCAAAATATGTATTTCTGCCTAATAAACTACCATACCAAATTTAAACTTGATTGGGCAACCATAAAAAAAGTTATTAGAAAAAAACAGAAAATTTGTGGACGGAAGAGTGACAGACGGACAGACAGACGGACGGACGGACAGACAGAGTGATTACTATAGGGCACCCGCAAATCCTTGCGGGGCCCTAATGATGGCTGTCATTGATATTTCTTGCTGATTTTTTCATTTTTCTGTTCTAAATTTTGCGAATATTATCTTATGAGTTCTACGATATCTGTGTCAGTTTTCCCAACTTAATACAAGTTACAGAGATTGAAATGTACCATAAACTTTCATAGATGACTTTCACATTTACAAAAGTTATTCCCCTTTGCGAGGTCAATCCAGGGTCAACCGGCGTAAGACACTGTTTCCCCTCTATTACCTTACCAACTTTATGTATACGTCCAGTATCTCAGAAATATAGTATGTATGAATTTGTTCATTATGTTTTTAAAGTTGCCCCATATTCTGGCAATACAGTTACAGACCGATATTGTTAGATATAAATGTCTGAAAATAAAAATATTTCCAGGTAACTTACAAAGGACAAAGTGGGAGAAATGAGTGTTACGCCGACAACCGGAGATAACTCTTAGGAATGTGAAATCTGTATATTCTTTCAAGTTTAGAAAAAATTTTTTTTTTAAAAATTACAAGATACCTGAAACTTTCTCTTCATTTGGTAGTCTCAATGGGAGTTTCCAGTCTCATAATCCTTCCCAGGCTTCAAGGTTCTGGCTAGAAGATAACAATGCAATGAAGGCTTTATTTAACAGTATAATTCCAAAATTTACACCATGTCAAAACATTCAATGCAAATTTAACAGTACTTAACTGATAATAAATATTTGTTTATAAGTCTTCTGCTTACTAAATTTTAACATGTAAAACCTGGAAATATTTCACTGTGTTAAAAAAAAAATAATGTACGTTTGATCTTCATGGACTAGACTGAATCACAGTATGCCCAAAAACCTTTTACACATATTCAAATCGTTTCTTCTGTTTCAATATTGAAATAATAAACAACACATCACATGCACTAAATTATTAAACAATATTTGTGTGTTTAAATACATATTACAAGGAACCACTTGCCACTTACCCCACTGGCCTGTGGCCATGATATCTACACTTCTTCCAACGTTCCCTTTACTGCACTCCTAGCGAAACCAAGATTTTTGGGAAAGAGAACATGGTTTATGTGAAGAATTAGAGTCAATCTTGGGCGTAAGTTGTGCATTTCATTACACTTAACCAGTCTCTCTAAACATTGCCGCTCCTTGAACTCCTATTTTGCGCTTCTCGATGAAGTCTCGCGAGAGGATGATACAGGACGGTGTAAAGTTATTTCGTGCCACACCAAGAAAATGCGGTTTGTTTATTCTTGAAAATAATTTGTGATTAATGTGAATTTACGTTTTTTTTTTTTTACAAAAAGAAAATATATTTTAGCGAATATTTTCTGATAAATTAATATTCAAAGCTGAGTGTACAGTAAAATATATTTTATACATCGGGTACCAATTGATCGAAGATCACTTTTTTTACCACCTCTCGGAAGTTCGCGCGCAGACACGGTGTAGGGGTATTTTGTACACCTTTAAGAAATATCCCGACATTTTCCCGAGAATCTTGTTTAAAAAAACACGTAAGTTATTTTCAGTGACAAACGACCTGCATATTAGAAAAATAAAAAATAAATATCCTTGATCAACCAATTCTACTCACAGAAAGTGTTACAGAAGAAACCACAATGATACATTTAGGCCAAGAACAATTTGCATGGAAACCGTCCAAACACAAATATGGCGGATCGTGAAGTTGTCACATGTGCTGTAAACAACGACTTTTCTTCGTATCTACAAGCCTGTCACGATGTCTGTAAGTATCTTATTGCTAAGTGATGAATGAAAATTAGTATATCTGGCTATAAAACTATAGGGAAAGCGCATTTTTATCGTATTAAATAGTTATGTTACGACTCGAATTTGGTCAAAACCTTTGAAAAGTTTTTTTTGATCTTTGTTTATGTGGATAAAATTTTCAGGAAACTCTATAAGTTTTACTGCGTTTTTTTTAGATTTTCCTCGTTAAATAAAAGCAATACTCAATATCAAAAACATGAGGAATTATATTCTCAAACTCTGACAATACAACACGATTCTAACCCAACAATATTTGAAATACCAAGCTTTTTAAGTCAGAAAGTGACGAAAGTATGATGTCACAGACCAAGTCATGCTTCTTGAATATGCTGTTTATGTAGTACTTAAATTTGTGTAGTGTACTCTTCTTTCAATGACTCAATAATTACTTTTCTTTTGTCTAGTCTCTCTGGCAGTTATGGGTGAATATACAGCGAAATCATACAGATTTGGATGAAGATGTTAAAGATAGTAAAGTCAAAGACAGTTTGATGAACCAAATGACACTGATAAAGAAGAAGATACAAAAAAAAGATACTTCTAGCCAGGCATGTAACTTTGAAGCTGATAGTTTGGTAACCACCTGAGAGATATATAACGTGTATGCAGGTGATGACGGTATAGGAGAGCCATTTCTTATAACGTGCTCTGAGGAAAATATGTTTTATTTTGTCGAAATGAAATGCGAAGTGAAAAATTAAATTGACAGATGAAGAAAATTTACCACTCCATCCTTCTGTTGTATTAATACTTGATGTTGTATTGCAAGATGGCCAAGTTTGTATGACCAGTGCTTTCGAAAAAAAAACTATGCTTGCACTCAGTTTCCCATGAACGAAGCAATCTAAAGATTAAGTGTAGAATTTAATTCTAATGGATAAAAATCAACTCAGAAATGTGTGATTTGAAAATGGTGAAATATTGTTTGTCTGTAAACAATTTTTTTTTAAAAACATATTTATACATGTATAACTCCTCCCTGACAGCATCAATATTTCAGAAAGTATTTAATTTAAAAAATAGTTCTAGGGTCAGTGTCTTTCTATGTATCAAGTATAATATGTAATGATTGAAAATTATTCATTTTATGATTTTCTTGATATTATACATTAAAACTTTAAAAGTAATAAAATTTCCTGTCATTCTGTTTTAACATATATTAACATGTACAAGTTTGTAAAGTTTAATTTGTCTATTTTACAAAAGTCCCAACATTAAGTCAAAAGTCTTAGGAGATGGGATTATCTTAAAAATGATTAACTCCTGGCTTTACAATGAAATGTCCTGGCAAGATTTGGATTTGAAATGTTTAACAAAGAAGTCCTGGGAGATCCTAGGATGTCCTGAAATCAAATCCCAGGATTGTTACTCCTAGGATTTCCTCAAATCAGATTGTGAGGAAATCTTAGGAATTCTTAGGACATCTTAGGAATTCCTGAGAAGCATTTTCAAGTCAGGAATAATTTCTGCAAGGGGGACCAGGCATGCAAACAGCTTCAAAGAAAATCACTACATGACTTTTCCACCCTTCCATGTTTTCTGTAAATTTCTCCGTGACACGGCACAAATGAAAAATGACCCATCCTTTTACTATGACAATGTGATCGAGAACGCCAAAGTTGTTCAGGACGGAAGTTGAGGAAAGCCACAGTACCCTACAGGTGCTTCATCTGTTGCCACAAGGAAAACTGACACGAATGGTTCAAGGCCCATGGACAAGACAGAACACACACAACTGTGCCCCTTACATGGGACTGCACCTAGGGTGGGTAGTGATCGGTGAGGTATGCTACGGGGCTTCAAATTCTCAGGAATCTTTGTCAGTGTGTAAGACATATACTAGGACAAATGGGCGTATGTCTCTCATGGATACTTGCGAAAATTCATTTCAACTTAAGGAAGCCGACATATTCGCTAAGACAAAGCATGACGACTCACCAGGCCTCTCCGTAGAGGATAAGAAGTTCATTGACATCATGGAGCAAGGTTTTGAAAGAGATTCTGAAGGATGTTGGAGTGCACCACTTCCATTTAGAGAAAACCGACCCCTCCTTCCGAGCAATAGAATTCACGCACTTCACAGGGCAAATCTACTCACCAGAGGACTTCAGAAGGACCCTGACAAAAAACAGCATGTCATGGAATTCATGAGGAAACTCCTGGATAATGGCCATGCTGAGATTGCACCACCACTTTCTTCTCCAGAGGAGGAACATTGGTACCAGCCGCTTTTCGCAGTTTACCACGTGCACCCCAAGAAAGGAAGCGTCAGATGTGTGTTTGATTCATCTGCACAGATTCAAGGACTCAGTCTCAACAGTGTTCTCTTGACCGGACCAGACTTGGTAAACAGCCTTCTTGGAATCCTGCTAAGGTTTTGCCAGTTCCAGGTAGCAGTGACAGCAGATGCAGAACAGATGTTTTACCGCTTCTCAGTTCCAGCATGTCACCGAAACTATTTACGATTCTTTTGGCACAAAGACAATGATGTAGAGAAAGAACTTACAGAGTACAGGATGAAGAGACATGTCTTCGGGAATAGTGCATCCCCAGCAGTAGCTACTTTGGGACTTCGCAGAACTGTAAGAAATGCCGATGAGGATGTCAGACAAATTGTGAGTAGAAACTTTTACGTCGACGATGGGCTGCGAAAACGCAGAAAATTCTTATGGAGGAAGGGAACATCAGGTTGCATAAACTGGCTTCCAATGATTCGAAGGTATGCGCCGCATTTCCAAACAATGACTTAGCCAAAGAACTCAAGGACCTGAACCTAGATTTAGATGAAACACCCCTTCAACGGACCCTTGGTGTGAGCTGGAATGTCTCCACAGACATGTTTACATTTCAAGTCTTGCGTACTCTTCACCCTTATACACAAAGGGGAGTACTTGCAACCATCAACAGCCTTTATGACCCAATTGGATTCCTTGCACCTGTAATAGTCAAAGGGAAAATGATACTACCTTGCCTTGATGGCCGAGAAATTAGACTGGGATGACCCACTCCCTGAGGACCAGTACTCTCTGTGGTGTGAGTGGCGAGAGTGATTGCCAGCATTAGAGGACATAGCAATACCAAGGGCTTATGCTTACATCAATAGTGAGGAGGTCTTGCACAGAGAACTACACATATTTGCCAATGCGTCACAGAAGGCAATTGGTGCAGTGGCCTACATGAAGACTTTCAAGGCAGACGGCACCCCTCATGTAGGATTTGTCCAGGCAAAGGCAAAGGTGGCACCTGTACATGGGCACACAATTCCACGTCTGGAATTGTGTGCAGCTGTGTTGGCTTCTCAACTGAAAAGTATGATTTTGAATAACCTAGATGTTGAAATAGCTGCCACGACCTTGTATTCTGATAGCAAGGTCGTACTTGGATACATCAACAATGAACGCAGACGATTCTACATATATGCGGGAAATAGAGTAGAAAGAATACATCAGGCGACATCTTCTCATGAGTGGGAATATTGTCCTACAGATCAAAACCCCGCAGACATTGCCACCAGGTCAATCAAGCCCTGCGACCTTCAAGAAAGCAGAGGCTTATGTGATCCCCATTTCCTTAAGAACACAAGAGATGAAAAGTATAATCAGGAATCAGGAAATCCCACTGACAGATTCCCATTGGTCGATGTGGAACAAGATAAGGAAGTGAGGCCTATTGTGAAGACCTTGCATACCACATGCAAGGATGAAGTATACCACTCCTGATGTGAGCGATTTAAGAATTTCTCCTGGATCGGACTAGTCAGAGCTATTGCACGACTGCAGCACCTTGCTCACTCCTTTAACAAGTCTAGTAGCTGCGTGGGATGGCACCATTGTTCGGTCCCGTAGAGTGCTGAAGCTTACAAAAGAGCAGAAGAATTCATTATCAAGGCAGTTCAGAGAGAATACTTCCTGGAGGAAGTTGAGAGCCTTATGGAGGGGAGAGAAATTAAGAAAGGAAACCCTATCTTGGGATTGTCACCGTTTTTAGACTCCAGAGGACTTCTTCGTGTTGGAGGAAGATTGAGGCGTGGAACCAAATCACTTCGGCAGATTGAAACTTGTCCTATTTTGATACCGAAGGGAAGTCATTTAGCAACGTTATTAGCTCTGCATTGTCATGAACAGGTCTTTCATCAAGGTCGACGCCTCACAGGAGGGAAACTTCACAGCATGGGATTCTGGATTGTGGGAGCAAAAAGGTTTATCAACAGTCTTCTGGGGAAATGTGTCACCTGCAAAAGATTGCGTGGTACATTCCACTCTCCTAAAATGGCTGAACTTCCTGAAGACCGTTTAAGTCCTGGACCCCCTTTTACTTACGTCGGAGTAGATGTATTTGGTCCGTGGAGCATAACCGCACGCAAAACCAGGGGAAGTCACGTAACGCAGAAAAGATGGGCTGTACTTTTCACGTGTTTAACCAGCAGGGCAGTCCACATCGAAATCTCAGAGGAACTCAGCACCTCAAGTTTCATCAATGCGATGAGGCGCTTTATCGCCATTCGAGGACCAGTCAAGATCTTTAGATCAGATCGTGGCACCAACTTTATCGGTGGAGTCAAAGAGCTGGGGATGAAGAATGTTGTGACCGAAGATGCCTCTGTCAAGAACTTCTTAGCGGAAAATGGCTGTGTTTGGATTTTCAACCCACCACATGCTTCCCATTTCGGAGGTGTGTGGGAGCGAATGATCGGAATCACGCGAAGGATTCTAGATGGGATCTTGCTGAGCAAAAAGTACATCAAAGATCTTACTCATGAAGTGCTTGTTACCCTCATGGCCGAAATCAGCGCTGTCATGAACTCCAGACCAATCGCGGCAATATCCACAGATCCTGATGACCCGTCCATATTAGTGCCAGCCAGTCTTTTGACCCAGAAGGTTGGAACACCACCAGATGACATCCCTCAGTTTGGTATAAAAGATATATACAGGTCACAGTGGCAGAGAGTCCAGGTGATGGCAGATGAGTTCTGGAAAAAGTGGCAGAAAGAGTACCTGACGGGACTTCAGACCAGGAGAAAGTGGGCGACGGACCAACCTAACCTAAAGACAGGTGACATTGTTCTGTTACGCGAGTACGACTCTGGACGCAACTCATGGCCGACTGCTATGATCAAACAAACTTTCCCAGGAGCTGATGGAAGAGTGCGAGAAGTGGAGATCCATTTGTTTAGAGGAGAGAAAGAGTTCACTTACGTCCGTCCTGTTCATGAACTTGTCCCATTGATCACTGATTGAATTAACATTTGTACATATGCAAACTGCTTTAATGTGTTTACATTGTTTGTGTTTTGATGAATAAGAATAATTGTTTTCTCATCACCCTTTATGTAAGGTCTTATTAACCCTTACAGAAAAAACTAATAGAAACTTATAAGTGTTTTATAATCCACTTATTAGCAACTTATAAGTCACTTATAAATTTTGAAATTTACTTATAAGTGTACTATAAGTCAAAGTAAGTATAAGTGAGGAACGGATTTCATTAATACTTCACTTATAAGTAAAGATGAGCTACATATCAGTGAATATTTCACTTATACCTCACTTATAAGTGAAGATCAGTATGGTATGAGTGAAGTATAAGTGTGGACTTAGAATTTTTACCCTATTGACTTCTCTCAAGGAGCATTATGGGTATTCAAGGTAGCCAATCAGAAAGTTTGTCTCTGCAGAGATCAGCAACAAGAATTTGAAACCAAGTTTGTGTCTGTGAAAGGATGTTTGAGATTTTAGATTTATTTTGAGTATGCCTTCACATCAGGTACAACAATTAGGTTCTATTTACATCATTTCTCTATTTTAACTTCCTTTGCCTGAAATTTTGAATCAATTGACTCAGTTGCTTTCAGATTTCATAAATTTGAAGAAGCCTCAAGGTCATTAAATCTTGTTGCCTTTTTGTTCAACATTTTTGTTTGTAAACTGAATTTATGTTAAGTTTGCATCATCAAAGAAATGTCATATGAAAGTGATTTTTTTCCATAAAATTTTTACTCGATTATTTCATGTAAAGTGCAGATACATGTGTATATGTAAAAAAAATAGCTTTGAACAATCATGCAACCCCTGCATGGTTGGAAGTTCTGTTCTATAGTGTTGTACTTCACTTATAGTCACTTATAAGTGACTAATACTTGATAAAGTAAGGGTTAATGCTTGATTATAAGTCACTTATAGTCACTTATAAGTTACTTGCATAAAGCATGTGGCTAATACTTTATAAGTCACTTATAGGTCAAGCAGCTCATTTGCATATAAAATCCTAATGAGTAACATATTAGTCACTTATAAGTTAAATGTATCAGTGAAGTGTAAGTCCAGAATAAACAACTTATAAGTAAAAGAATAAATCACTTATAAGTCACTTATCAGAAATTTCTGTAAGGGAATTGTCAGTTTGTTTTGGAATATTTCATTAGGGTGATTTTTTGTAAAATCAGGAGGGGAGTGTAGTGCCCCGGAATTATTCTTTCCGGATTTGTTGGTTTTTACTTTATTTTTATTGTAAACCGGAAACGATGTAAGGCATCAGTGCCAACCTCGTGGGTTCCAGAACCTAGCTTATTTACTGCATTTAAAGCCCCCTATGAAGTAAGTTTTGTGATTTTTCATTTACTATTATGTGTAGGAAATGCATAATATTCATTTTCTAGTCATATGTAATTTTTTAACTGTCATATTGAGTCGAGGCGCACTTGGCGCGTTTTTTACCTGTCTTTGTTTTGATCGTTAAAATTGATTGCAACAGTTGATTGATTATTCCATTATTAATACATCTGTAAACATGCTAGGGATAAACTATGTTGATGTCTGTCTATTATCTTATGGAAATAATTTCGTTAGAACAGCTCCTCCTTGAAATCTGTTAAAAATTCAAAACTATGGAAACCCGCTCTAGTCATATTTTTATTATGTATGTTTTATATCAACATATTGCTTACATTTTTGTATTGTTTGTTTGTTACAGTAGTTTTTCACCCTCTCCAGGGGTTTGGATGCAATAAACTCATTCAACATTGCACAATCACAGTTCCCCATTACGGATCTGATAATAAATATTTTCATTTTCTTTATTTGAGCAAATTAAATCAACTTCTTTTTGAAATATTTGTTGTACTTAAATATTCGTAATTAAACTATACAGATGTTTTAACTAATTCCCTGGTTTTCCTGACTTAAGATTTTAATTTTGCCCATTTAAATTATTGAATCAGATACGTGATCCTTTTTGCCGTAAGTGTGCATTCATATGTAGTTCATATCAGATGCGTGATTTTACTAATTAATCATTAATTTTGTAAGAATTTTAAAACATATATGAACTGTCTAGAGTAAAAAAAAAAACTTTATTAGATTCGCACATTAATTCTGCTCAGCTAATTACTCAGCGAATCATTGATGCAGTTAGACTTACACTGAAAATCGGTAATTATTTCAAATATGGATTAAAATATTACATGCAGTAAACAGGAAGATTTCTACTGAACGGATAGAGATGATAATCTGACTAATAAAATTGTGATCAATTTACAAGCTGCATACAAAAAAAGAAAAAAAAACAAACAATTTGCGAAAAATTATAGAAATTATAAGGTTTGTTACACTGTACCGCCATCCCCTTTCATGAAAACGATACGAATTAGCAGGTTATAAGTTCTTTAGAAGTGTGTAAAATATTACGTTGTAAATTAAAAAAAAAAAAAAAAAATCATAATCTACAGGACACCTGCTTATTTGTGTCTGGAAAAGGACAATTTACTAAATAAAATGAAAACCAGAAGTCTCTGTCGAGACTTAAGCTCTACTGGATTGTACTTATAGCAACGGGAGAGAAAAGTACTTAAGCAGTTGGGAATTGGAACTTTACAGCAGCAATAAAAAGAATAATGATCCTTGATTAAGTCTCTTTAAGTTCTTAGTGTAGTCTACTTGTGTGCCATGGTTATATTAAAATCAGACCAAAACTGTAGGAGGAGTAGCGTTTTGAAAGAATTTCACAGAAATTTCTGTTTTTAGTAACAACGGCAACATCGTTCATCCAAATCAAAATCCGATAAACAGAATTATGTATCTTAGTGTAGTCTACTTGTGTGCCAAGTAATATTGAAATCAGACCAAAACTGTAGGAGGAGTAGCGTTTTGAAAGAATTTCACAGAAATTTCTATTTTTAGTAACCACAGCAACACCGTTCATCCAAATCAATAAAGTGCCGCGCCACAGCATGATACGCCCGTCAAAAAAATTACAATTTTCTTGAACAGTTTAGGTGCAAGAAAATCACATCAAACTTGCCCGTGATTCTAAGATTTCGATGATTTTTCCATTCCTTAAAATATTTATCCATCCCCTGTGATGTAGGCATCAATTATAATAAATATTATTTAACTGATAGATTTCTGTGCTGGTTGTGTTAGACCTTGTCAAATGCCCATCATCAAATTAGTCTTAACAACTTAATCTATACCAAATTAATTGTGAAAAAAAAGGCTGGCCATCAAATGACATATGTTATAAACTGACCAGCAGTTCTTCTGTCTAATCCCCAAAGGGTACAGATAAGAGACAGCTAGCCTTCCTACATTGAACTCATTAATTAATCTTTAACTGGATGCTTGTCTACTCATTACTACCAAGAGATGAATGGGTCTGCACTATCTACTATAAATTTTGTTTAAAAACATATAAAATACTCAAAGATTTTTTTGGGGGGTTGAGATTTAATGTCCAACAGGTTTTAATATGTAATTCATATGGACATGCTGATTACACCCCACCCCATAAAATTAGTTTTTAAATAAATAATATTACATAATATCAGATTAGTCTACAATGCAATATCAAATTAGTTTTAATTATATACTTTTCATCAAATTAAGCTGGTCAACAAGAGCTATAGCCTATTTTTAATCAAACAGGCTTACCCATTTGCCCAATACTCAAGGGACAGATAACACCAATGCTCTGGCAGTTAGCTCCTCGCACTCAAAACCCATTAATTTCTCTCTAATTTGACATGCAATTTTCTGTTATCAAAATTCTTCTTGACCAGTGTTTGATAATTACACTCAATGGAGAGGTAGGATTTCTCTAACATACATTATATTTTTTATAGATTGCTATCAAGTATATGCTTGGGTCTGCACTATCTACTATAAATTTTGTTTAAAAACATATAAAATACTCAAAGATTTTTTTGGGGGGTTGAGATTTAATGTCCAACAGGTTTTAATATGTAATTCATATGGACATGCTGATTACACCCCACCCCATAAAATTAGTTTTTAAATAAATAATATTACATAATATCAGATTAGTCTACAATGCAATATCAAATTAGTTTTAATTACTTTTCATCAAATTAAGCTGGTCAACAAGAGCTATAGCCTATTTTTAATCAAACAGGCTTACCCATTTGCCCAATACTCAAGGGACAGATAACACCAATGCTCTGGCAGTTAGCTCCTCGCACTCAAAACCCATTAATTTCTCTCTAATTTGACATGCAATTTTCTGTTATCAAAATTCTTCTTGACCAGTGTTTGATAATTACACTCAATGGAGAGGTAGGATTTCTCTAACATACATTATATTTGTTATAGATTGCTGTCAAGTATATGCTTTAATAAAATAAGTATTTTCTTGATTTAACACTTTTTTAATAAGGACAGTGCAATACTCTTACATTATTTGGGATGTGTAAATAAATAGTAAAAAGACATATTTTTTTTTTAATTTCACTTAAATTAAAGGTCACAGTGACCTTGAAATAGGTCGCGACACACCTTCTACCTAAGACACATAAACTGGCCAAATTTGATGATTGTAAGTCTTATGGTTTTCTTGTTATGGGCCGGAAAGGATTTTTCCATATTTGGCTATAACTTCTTAATTAAAGGTCAGAGCAACCTACTTTTTGTGAACGACACACCTTCTACCCAAGATGCATCAGATGACAAAGTTTGATATTCCTAGGCCTAGTAGTATTAAAGTTATGAGCCGGAAACTAAAAAGCTAACAGACAGACGGACGGACGGACGGACACGAAGCCTATAACATAATACGTCCCCTCTTAAGATGGGTGTATAAAAACTGATATACAGAATTATGTATCTTAGTGTAGTCTACCTGTGGGCCAAGTTATATTGAAATCAGACCAAAACTGTAGGAGGAGTAGCGTTTTGAAAGAATTTCACAGAAATTCTATTTTTAGTAACCACGGCAACACCGTTCATCCACATCAAAAACCGATACACAGAATTATGTATCATAGTGTAGTCTACCTGTGTGCCAAGTTATACTGAAATCAGACCAAAACTGTAGGAGGAGTAGCATTTTGAAATATGGTTTACAGACAGACAGACAGACGGACGGACGGACGCCGGATGCATTACTATCGCATAAGCTCTTCTGGTCTCTAATAAAAAAGACAATGATTTTTCTCAATCCTCTTTTAAGCCACATTATGTTTGATACCCCACCCCACTATTCTAGAAGGCGATACTAATTAGCTACTAAAACTCATCAAAAGTCTTCGAATTTATGTGACGCTATTGTACATTTTTTTTTTAAAGTAAAATGATAATTAAGGGATTCATGCTTATCTAATTTTGTCTGAAATGGATATTTTAGGAAGAAAATTTCTATTCAGTGTTGTGGTAAAAACCTGGAAGATGAGTTTCGCTGAATGTCAGTTGAGTGAGTTTTAAAAATGCATGTACACTTGATGTGGTCAGAGCTAAATAATTTGAAAGGTGTTAAACACATGGTACCCCGGCCCTCTGGCTGTGATCCAATATTTTTTAAACAGGTGAGAACTGACCATAAGAATGTTTCAAATCACAAGAGAAATTCTTTCCGCGTAAACAGACTCTCAGGGTCACCTAGCGTCATGCGATTTTGACTGACAAGTGATGCACAAGGATTTCGTGCATGTGCAGAGAACGAATGCATTGCGCAAAAGTTGTAAATAGGTTGAGTTTGAACGAAAGTTGTGGAAGTTAAAGCTGAACACGACTCGTAAAAGTATTGTGTCCGCCATTTTAGTTCTCGAGACTCGCTACCCTGCAGACCCCTATAAATAGGGCAAGAATTGGAGACTGTTCTGTTTAATCAGTCGACACCGATGTAGACGGACGTATACTATACAGGACTTGGTAGCGAGAATGATAATGTAATACGTCGTCTAATGCAGGGAAGTAAGATACTAAATAAATTTACAATTATAGGTACATAGGTCAGTGCAGTATACAAACAACATAGATAAAAGTAACTGCAATAAAATATAAACAAAGGTAATGCAAGATAACCAGCACGAACACAGGTCGCCATTCCACGCCGATACCTGTGACAATAAAGCAGTCAGGTGTAACGAATGCGACGAGTATACCCTAGTATTGATGTATCGTAGATAATGCTATCAAAAATGGCGTATGCCTATTTACGAGTCATGTTCAGCTTTAAATAGCATCACAGACTGATTAAATGTGACTTTGGCAATGTAAATAAAATGGAGAATGAGAATAAATACATTTTTTTTACAGATTAAGAAACAAGGGGTTGTATCTCTCTCTCTCTCTCTCTCTCTCTCTCTCTCTCTCTCTCTCTCTCTCTCACAACATTGTGCATGTATTTACACACTTATTTACTTATCAAAATAAAGAAAAACTTATTAAAATAATTACTTAGACTGAAAGGATTTTTGAAAACATAACGCTAGTTTTGGAAAAGAAAGGTTTTCTGTTACGAGAAAAACGCCCGGAAGTCATTTTATTGATTCCGAGTTTTTGCTGCCGATTTTTTTATCTAAATTCAGAATAATCAAAGATTTACATACCCTGGTAAGAAAAAACCAGAAGTCTCTGTCAAGACTGTAGCTCTACTAGTTTGTACTTATCAAAAACCATTTCACTATTTTATGTATCTTTGTGTAGTCTACTTCTGTGCCAACTTATTTCGAAATCAAACTAAAACTGAAGAAGGAATAGCGTGTTAAAGGAATTTCACAGATAATTCTATTTTTAGTAACCATGGTAACACCGTTCATCGAAATCAAAAACTGATGCACTATTCTATGTATCTTAGTGTAGTCTACTTGTGTGCCAAGTTATATTAAAATCAGACCAAAACAGTAGAAGGAGTAGCATTTTAAAGGAATTTCATAGAAAATTCTATTTTTAGTAACCATGGCAACACCGTTCATCGAAATCAAAAACCGATGCACTATTCTATGTATCTTAGTGTAGTCTACTTGTGTGCCAAGTTATATTAAAATCAGACCAAAACTGTAGAAGGAGTAGCGTTTTGAAGGAATTTCACAAAAAATTCTATTTTTAGTAACCATGGCAACACCGTTCATCGAAATTAAAAACCGATGCACTATTCTATGTATCTTAGTGTAGTCTACTTGTGTGCCAAGTCATATTGAAATCAGACCAAAACTGTAGGAGGAGTAGCGTTTTGAAAAATTGTTTACAGACGGACAGACAGACAGACAGACAGACGGACGCCGGACGCATTACTATCGCATAAGCTCTTCTGGTCTCTGACCAGTAGAGCTAAAAAAACAACAACAACAAACAAACAAGTCTTCTATGCCCTGTAAATTATTTTTATATTCTTTTTCTTCAATTTTTTTTTATTAATTACATGTAATTTGTTTTTTGTTTACCGATATTTCTCTTCTGAGTCATTATCAAAAACCGCAGAAAAAAATATTGGAAAAATCAACAAATTTCTTGCATTTAGAATTTATTTTTTTTTATCGTTACTATAAAACACATATCTGAAGAACACAAAAACACTAAACTCCCACCTGGAATTTATTTGATTTCAGAGTAAGAAGAAATCAGAGTACTGGTTCACCAAAAATTTTGTCCTTCCTGTTACAGACACAATAATGCAAGTTTTACTATTAAGAGGTGGAAAAATAATTATAAGATTAGTTAAGCCTAGTTTGTGAAAGCATGGCAAATAGAAAATCAGTTATAATTTTTCAAAGAAACAGGAGCAAAATAATTTTTTCAATTATTTTAGAGACAATTTTCAAATCTGAACATCATTTTGGTCAATATTTTCATCATTTTACAGTCGTAAAAGTTAGTATAAAAAACCACATTCACACATTTGATAAGAAATGGCATTTTATGCATGCATGTAGATCCAATCTTGTTACAATTACATATAAACCACATATTTTCATAATTATAGTGCATGTAACAGGAAAGACAGGCCCGTAACAGGAAAGACAGTACTTTGCAATAGACATGTCTCTCCTGTAACAGAATCCTAAATTCTAGTTTAGAAATGATTGGAAAGTAAATATTGAATCAGTTTCAGTCTGAAATCTGTTAATATATTATAAAGATATAGAGTAACTAAAGCAATTCCAGAAAAATATGACTTTGAAAGGTTTTTTGGTTTCTCAGTTAAAAAGTGTAACAGGAAAGAACAGAACATGCAACAGGAGAGAAATTTCTGTGTATCTACATCAAATTCTTTATTTTGTTAAACACATAATTTAATTAATCCTGAAAATTTACGCTGGTGTTCCCAAATAATGATTAAACTTTACGTTAAAGTTAAGATAGGAACAAATAGAGTATGAAAATAATGAATATGTATGACTGTTACAGGACAGACTTTTCCAAAATACACAGTATTGTAATAGTACAAAACAATTTTACATGTTAATTAGATAATAACATAGAATAATTGCTGAATTACAAGTAAAATGTAAAACAAAATAGGATTTACATTAAGAAAATTGCTTGCCTATGCAAATATTGGCGTGTACAACGTAAAGGAAGGACACTGAAAGACACTAGAGTCTGAAAAATATTCAACCTCCATTTAAAAGAAAAACATGGATTTAGAGAGCCATCCTCCTTTTGCCTGTATAATTTTCTTTTATCTTTCTTTAGAAGAAAACTTTCTTTTTTCACTGTTTTTCTAAATATAGAAACATAAAATATTACCTGGTAGTTCAAAAGAGTGTATGTTTCTGGCAAGTTGTTTGATTAACTTGAGAATTTTCCACTGCAATTTGGAAATGGGTCCTAGCTAGGTCATCAAAATTGGGAATTTAATTTCATTTTATCACTGATTGGGAAATTAAATCACATGGCAATTTTCAACAAAACAAAACAAAAACAAACAAACAAACAAACAAAAAGAAAAAAAAAAGAAACACTCATGATGTTTAGTATAGCTTACCGTATTTGAGCCAAATGCTCAGATGAGCTTTTCTGATTGAGATTTGTGTTTTGTTTGTTGGTGTTAACTTAATCGTTACTGTTTTCTTAAACTTCTCACATTTTTTTATCTTGGTCATTTTAACTATATTTAGCACAGAATATCTTATGAAAAGGAAATTTAAATTGTTCAAATGAAGGGTCACACTCTCTTCCAATAGATAATTAAAAAAGAATGAAATTCTTTGCCAGGTCATTTAAAAAGGATCAGAAAAGATAAAATTTAAATATAAAGCTTCATGACATAGTGTAGATTAAAGTTTGTTCAAATCATGAACCCCTAGGGTAGGGTATGGCATTATGAATGATCAAAATATTACTGGCGTAAGTTGAGACACATATCAACAAATTTCTTTTCAGGAACAGCAAACCCTTGATAAGGACGTTAAACAGTAATATAATCAATCAATCAATCGATCAGTCAAATATAAATAAAGGCATTTATACTTAGTGTACATTCTAATTTGTTCAAATCATGATCACTTGTGTAGGGTTTGGCATCTATTGGTTAATTTAAAGTTATATTAGGGGTACAAATAATTATGAAAAATCTTTAAAAATGTTCTCATTACATGTAGCAAAGCCATGGTCAGTAATAATAGATAAACCATACAATTTTGACTGTTTTGTGGTGTATTGTAAATTATTCTATGATTTGGGTTTCATGACCCTGGGTTTAACCTCACGAGACGAATGACCCTCAGGAATTGGGCCTATAAATTCCAACCTAAACAGGGCAGTAACAAATCCCTTGACCTGAGTGAAACTTTTTTTAGAGATGGAAAAATATATACTGCCTATAGCTAAGAACCATAATTTATTGTGTCCTTCCTGTAAAACTGAATTAATAAATAAAAAATCATATATTGAATTTATATTATACTGTGCTAATAAGAAAAAAAGTTCTCAAAAATTGTTCATTTTATAGCAATGCCTGTCTTTCCTGTTACAGAATCATATTTAGAAGTTCTTTAATATCAAAAATTATCTTTTCATAGTTGAGAAAGGAATAAAAAATAAAATAATTACTACAAAGTAATAAAATGAAAATATTATTAAATCTGACAAATTAATAAAAGTCCACATTTTTTTCTGATTTAAGCAAAATTTGTCCGTACTGTTACAATATGCTGTGTCTTTCCTGTTACAAAATCACTTTTTATGTTTCAATTAACAATTAGAAACAATGAAACTTTACTCAAGGTGTATTTGTGTTACTTACTTCAATTTTAATAAAAATCATGCAATAAATTTCTTGGTTAATGATGAGATAGGTCTAAAATCCACATTTTATTTAATGTTAGTCTTTCCTGTTACAAAAATTGTCTTTACTGTTACAAATTAACACGTAACAGGATGGACATATAACAGGGTAGACAATTGCTCTATATTTGGTCATTTTTTTCCTTATTGCTTACCATACAAGCTGATGATGCAGTAGGTTTGAAGCAAAATGTTTAAGTTATTTTGTAAAAGAAGTTAAAATTGTTTCACTCCATTGTTTAAGCTTTATTTCAATGTAACAGTACGGACGTCATTTTTTTCTACTGTGTAAATCGTAGTTATATTTTGGACATTTTATTCAAACTTATCAAATTTAAAAAAATTACATTAACAACCTAGTAACATGGAAATGTAACCAAGGCTAATGGTAAGTATGAAACCCAGAAAAGTTAATTCTAAATATTTCTATTTTCTTGATTTTCATTGGCGTAACAGGAGAGACAAAAAATCGTGGGACACACCTTTTAGTCTTCATATTTACAAGATGAGCTTATTTAAGACAATTTTAGTGTTTTTATGGCATTTATTATGAATAGTTTAAGGCATACAAGGAAAAAAATGAAAAGAAAATGAACAACATATGCCATAAAACACTTGTTAATTCAATGGAAAGGAGTGTGTGACATCACAAAATGTGCTAATTTGAGCTATTATCAATGCATTTTTTCTTTAAATATATCACATAGCTATAAAATTAACATTCTGCCAACTCCAGAATAATGCATTCTAAATAGTGATATGAAAATTTATATAATTTTTACTTCATATACTTTTTTATCGGCTTGTGACCAAAATTTTGGCGATTTTTGATAATGACTCTTCTAAGGCAAACATTTAAATGACAGATCTACAATTTTAAAGATAAGAAACAATGTACATTTCTTATTACTAAGAATGAAAATATAAGCGCGAATAGTCATATTTTTTTCTATAGATCAATCAATTAAAAATAATTTATATACGTGTGTAGTATTATTTAAAGAACAAGTTTATATTCAAGCTTTATCTTAAAATGAAAAAAAAATTTATATACTTGTATATATTTTTTCTATTTAAAACGCAGCCTCGGCATACTTAAGAAAATACGCACAGAAATATTTACCTTCTATATATCAGTATGTTTACAAATGCAAAAAAGATCAGTGGGACGATGTTTATTTCCAATTTTTTTTCTTATTTCCTCCATCACTGCTGCAGTGTAAATTAATATTTAAAATTAAAACCGAGACATAGCATACAAGACTATGATCGACACAATAACATACATGTAATAAAACATTCAAACTTCTCTAATAAATAGAAACTCATTGATACTTCAATTGATATGAATAATAAATGTATTACATTCTTTAATAACGGAAATAAAATTGTAAAATTAGCAGCCAATCAAGGACTAAAGCTAAGAGGCTCCGCCTACTTCATTTGCATACCGTTTTCCAAAGCGTACTGTCCACAAAGCGTACCGTTCCGTGCAAGAAGCGAACCGTACCGTCCACAAAGCATACCGTTCCGTGCATAAAGTGAA
>NW_026928684.1:0-34936 GCF_032062105.1 Saccostrea cuccullata | reverse complement strand
AATTTATACCAGTCACAAGTTCAGAGTCACACAGTGATAAATATAGTGCTAATTTATACAAGTCACAAGTTCAAAGCCCTTATGCCTGCATTGTGGAGCATATCATGAAATTGTTGCATTTAATTTTTTTCTTAAGTTTTTGTTTAATTGATGTTTTATGTGTTTGTGCATGTGTGTGCATGCGAAAAATAATCTGTCTCATTTCCTGTGGTTAGAAAGGGAAATTTTATGGGTGAGAAAGGGAATTATCTAATTATTACAATGTATTCTAATTTTTTTTTTCAGTTTATGAGTGTATTTATGGGGAGGTTATGTATGGTTATGGCATTCCAATTCATATTTTTCAATGACATGTATATCATTGTATATCATTGGCTTTCTGCAGCTATTATAATTGGTGTCGAAATGAAAGAGAGAAAAATATTGTAATTTGCATAAAAATGTTACACAACTTAGCATAATATAATTTTTATGTCAAGTTTCATTAATTCAGTTTTTTTCTTGTTCAAATGGTTCACATGTAGATATGATTTAATTTTGTACAAATACACACATTTCCATCTCCAAATCATATTTACATTCAACATTTCATTGCATTAATAAAATTTCGGTTTTCATATTTTTTACCAAAATTTGCAGACCTCTTGATCCAGCTTGCTTTATTATGTTATCTGTATTTTATGCACAGTAGAAAAAAATCCTTATTAAAAAAACATATTTCAATTTGTTCAACAACGCTAAACTTTGTCACAACATTCCAATGTCTTCTTTCAGTGTTGGAGTTATCTCTCTTTGAATACTTGTGATCTCGTTTTGCCTCGTTATATCTGGGATACTTTAATGTCCCTGATTGTTAATTAAAAGTGATCAGATAATTATAAATGTTATTTATTACTTACAAATAAAAATCGATTGACATGAAATGTTTTAGTTTTGTTGTTATAAATGTTATTTATTACTTACAAATAAAAATCGATTGACATGAAATGTTTTAGTTTTGTCATGTCCCAGACTGAGTGATTGGGAGTTAATAAATAATTTTGTGTTTTGATACAATTGATTTTGAAGTTTCAAGGACTATACCCTTGTTATACCTGGGGCCCTGACTCAGTTCACATAGTGTCGTTTGTCCAACGGGATCATATTGATATTGATTCAGGGTCCTGACGTTGTGAGGGTGCCTAAATATTTTAACTCATGATTGACCAAAGACTTCAAAAAAGTATCTTTGTGGGCAATGTTTTTTGAGGAAAAAATACTAAATAATCAGTATATTTGTTCTGTGTTTTTATGGGACTATTTTTTTTAAAGTAAAATTTGATGTCACGGGGCCTTGTGCATTTCAAATCTACTAAATTAGACGGTATTTCGATTTATTTTCAGATTGTTCTTTCAAGTAAAAATGGAAATATCAGGAATCACTGTCTAGTTAGGAGAATATGCTAGGGACATCAACAATAGTGGGAAACATGGGATAATTTTAGCTTCGCCCGTTATGCAAATTATCCCATGTTTCCCACTTTTGTTGATGCCCTGGCATATTCTTCTAACTAGACAGTGACTCCTTAAATAAATGTCTATCTAAGATATTTAATTTTCTTAATCTTCTCACTCCACTCAGCAACAAACAAGTTGTCTTTTTTGTCCACACATAAACAAAATGGATTCTTCAGATCACAGTTATCTATATAACGGAGGAATTGTCCGTCCTGGTCTAAGATATGGATATAGTTATTAAAATAGTCGGCTGTTAGGATCTGACTCTGGCTGTCTGTTGTGATGCCACGGGGTCTAAATGGTTCATTCTTTGTAGCAGAAGGATGACCAGTGTATCTAAATCGGAGTTTTCCAGCCTGATTGACCACCACTACAGCACCAGCTCCACAGTCAGCCACACAGATATCCAGGTTTCTGTTCTCACTGATGCACTTTATGTAAGTATTTCCTGAATACAGAGGTTTACCCTCCTCATCAAACTGGATTGTTTGTTTTTCTGTGGAGCCTGAGTAACAGACAACTTTGGATTGTGTTTTATCATCACTGTACATGGTAACCAGGAGATCACCAATGGAGGTGACACAGAGATTACTAGGTACCCAGTCCTGTAGTCTGATCATCTCCTCTATCTGTCCATTCTTTACTTTATTTACAGTCTTTGTTTTCCATTCAGAGTACACTAGATCCCCATCACATGTCACTGCTATATCATTTGGACTTTTCCTTGTTTTTGTTTTGATTGTCTTTATAAGTGAGCTTTGAATGTTGAAGCATTTCATATCATCGACAAATCCACTTGTCCAGATTTCTTCTTCACTAAGACAGGCAACACTACGGAGTATTTCATGTAATCCAGTATTTACAGTGGTGATAAGTTCTGGTTCTTCAAGCAGTTCTCTGGTTGTTGTCTCTGGTTTCTTCAGTTTGTAACCATTTACATCTGTTTTGGTTTTTAATTCTGTTAAAGATCCAAACAATGTATAAAGATGTTCTGTATCTCTACCCTTTGGACTGAACACAGGCAGTGATATCTTCACTTTAGGTGGAAGTTTACTTAAATCTTCAATTTTAGAACTGTATTTCATAGTCACGGACACTTCATTTGATTCATCTATTCTATTCAACTGAAGCAAAGTTTGCTCAATTTGATTTATAATCTGCTTAATTTCATCTAAATGTTTCTTCAGAATGCTTAGATGTTTATTTTTTACTTTTTTAATTTCTGTTTTCAATTTGTTGACGATTTTGTCAATTTCTTTGTGCCATTCTTCACCATGTTCTGTAACTGCTGTTGAAAGTTTTCCATATTCTCCATCCAGATTAGCAATCTGAGCTTCTATATCAGTGGCAATCTCTTCATAGGTTGGAGAAATTATTTGTTCTAACTCTTCAGTATCTTTCCCTATGATTTCTCTCTTTGAATTAAAAATATCCAAAAAAGTTGAAATGGTATGTCCCTTATGTGTATCAGTTATAAACATAAAGAACACACAGATCTGTTGCATTCTTCACACTGAAATTTACATCTTTTTGTTTCATGTGTTTTGCACTGTGGGTAAATTAAGGTGGATTTTCTTTGTTGGAATGGGACAATTTTATGTTTTTCATATTCATCAGCAATGTGTTCTCCAATGCAGGGCTTACAAAGGTTGACATGACAGAAATCACAGAACATCTGTACTATAGCTGTCTCACAAAGGTCACATCTGATCACATCCTGGGCACTGCTGCTGGGATCCATGTCCAGATCTAAAATTTTAATGATATGACATTGATTATAGCTCTCAATGTCTATATAAATATCTTTGGTCGAAAACGAAAGTAAATATTATATCTACCCTATATTTCATAATCTCACAGATTTATTAAAATTGTTACCTTAAAACTTAAATTGCTTATGGTGACGCCATTTTTTATTGAAAAGTTTAATTTCAATCTAAGGGTGTTAAAGGATTAAACTCATGCACCTTTTCACCCAGTATCTAAATAGGCCTAATCCTCAATTATGTACCCGCCTAGTTTATTTTATAGGAATGTTATGCATTGTAAATTATACAATAACTTAATTAAGTTAGATTAAATAATTTCAGATGTATAACAATATAGACAATACCAATTTATGTATGTCCAAATAAGAATCCAGAAAATAAGAAATGGCGGAAGCTTGCCCTCACCTGACTGGAAGGTTAAAATATAGGATGTTATAGATATAGTTGTCTTTCTTGAATAATATTATTGATTCATACAAATTATGTTTTCGTGTTTTTTGTTTATAATTTCAATGGTATTTCAATTTCCAAATTTTGATTTTTTTACGTTTGCGTATCGATCTAATATTTTGGAATTTAGACAAATATTCGTCATCTGAGATCTTTAAAATAATTACTAAGATATATAGTAATGACTGGTAGAGGGTGTTCCAATAGGGGAAATATCCTTAAACCGTTTCTGAGTTTTGTCCAAAATTGAACTGAATGGTCAAAAATATAAACTTAATGAATTTTTTAAACATCAACGCATGAAAAGTAACTTTTGGATTTGATATTTTATACATTTAAGCTAATTGTACATGGACATGCAGGTATCTGGACCCCAGAACTTGCACTTAGTTGTAGAAGTGAACACACCAGTGTCAGATATTGTACATTGTGTCGCTGAATTTTTCATTGTATCAAAAATGGACAGTTCAACCAAAATGTATCCTAGACTTTTAATGCAAGTAAGAATAATGATATTTCATATAAAAGTTTACGCGTTTTCTCCAGTATTTCTAGTATAGAAAAGATGAAAGGTCATGAAGAAAGGAAGTAAACGTGACCACTTATAATAACGTCTGACGACTATGGGGGATACGTCTGATTAATGTTTAAAGAGTTTGTAGTTAAACAGTCAAGGGTTCCAAGAAAATGTCTGTAAACTTCTATTTGGATATCCATATCCCCAAACAGAAATTTCCTCGTATGCAGTTACCAACGTAAAATTAAATTGGAAAAACTTAATGAAAAATTGTCTGATGTTGTAGAACTCACACATTCTCTAATTGCATTTCATTCGTGTTCTACAACTGTCATGGAATGTGAGGTTTAATCACCAACTGCTGTAATGTTCGAACGTGTTAACACCGTTTCTTTTGAAGTAAAATTCCTTGTAATCCTGATGTAAAAAGTATAAGTCACGCACTCTGGGTTTTTATCAAGAATTTTAATTGGACATTCGCGTCGTCTACTTAAAGTCGTGATTGTCGAGTGTCAGTCTGTTCAGACGGGAAATTTAAATTACTCTTCAATTATAAAGCTTTGTATACAATCTAGAAAATATGTCGCCAGTACAATGATTGAAATGATTGAAATATTTTTCATAAAAAAATATACATAACAGGTGCAAGTCTATGTTCTGACTTGCATATCTTTGTGCACAAGGAACCATTTTCCGCTGATTTTTGCGTGCATCTTGTGGGGGTGTACAGATTGCATAGCAAAAAATGTTCCGTGTATCGATGACACACAATTGCAAAGTATAGACGAACTATCATCCAAGTCTCTCCCAAATAACACAGAACTTTTATACCATGGGCGTGATATGAAGCTGACAAAAACAATACAATCGACCGATCGATCTAGCGGACTTGGCCAAAGTTAATACAACTCCCCTTGTTTGTCAAAGCCCGACATTTCTGCGATTCCACAAACATAAATAAAAAATATACACACCTCGAACGTGTATAGGGCCAAGTCACGAGGTCAAATTATACAAACAGAAGATGAGGAGAACATGGATCAATATAACGAAGACTAGCATAAGAAGATAGGGGAACTATAACAGAATTGTGAATCGAACACACCCAGAATCAAGGACGGGACATGTTTGCTTAGAAAGACTGGCCATCTTCATATTTAGTGACTGGAATGCAAAAATATTCGATTCATGGACGCTGGCTATCCTTTACAATAGTCATAGAGCTAAATTCAAGGAAAAATTCATAGAGCTAAATTCAAGGAAAAATTGACGTCTCCATATCAGTGAAATATTCTGGAGAGGGACGTTAAACAGTATACAATCAATCAATCAATCAAGGAAAAATTTGATTTTATAGAGAGATTCAGAAAAATGTGCTTACAACTCAATTTTTTTTGCTTATCAACAGTGTAAATACGTTAGCTTTACATCTCATTTTGTAAAACTTGCATAGGGCCATTCTTCTTGCTTTTAAAAAGTCTAGAGAGGTTGATATAATGTATGTACAAGTAGTTTTTTCCCGTCATTTACAAAACAGTTGATGAGCGCATTTGTCAGATGTTTTAACTTACCGTACAATCTAGATCTACAGATTACCGAACTATTTTTGGCTTTTTACTTTTTAATTTGAAGAAACATTATATGTTTGTTCAATCGATACTGAATTTAAAAAAAAATTATAGATTCTTAAACCTGTTCAGTTTCTTTCATCTAGTGCAATTTTTGTTATACCTTAGAAAAAAAGTATTATGGTATTGTTCAAAATTATATTGTTGATCAAAATTTCATTAAAAATTATTTTGAATCAGATTTATCTGTAACTAGGACGTGTTTTCATATATGGTACATCAAAGATGTATGCTACAGATGAACTGCGTGGTCTATTTCTTTCAGATGAAGGGACATTAAACTTTATGGACAATCAAACAGAGGTGCCATTTTAGCTATAAATGTACCGTTTCATCTCATTTGAGGTGACATTTTAGCTATATAGATACCTATTCTTCTCATTAGTATGAAACATACAGAGATGATAAAAAGAATTCAAAATCAAAAGTCCACAAAACAATACAAAATAGGAGCAAAACAAACATGGGCCTCCAAAACATCAGAGGTGGGGTCAGGTGCCATGGAGGAGTGAGCATCCCCTGCCGACCTGTCACACCCGCTGTGTGCTCCTTGTCATGTTTATTTTCACTATACCCAGGACATTTTCTGAGGGAATATCTTAAATATTCTCTTCCTTTAGCCGCTTAATCACAGTTGGGTAAAATACACTGTGTAATACCTGGTACTTGAAAGGAATAAATTCATTAAGAAGTGTCTTGTAACCCTGGTAATCCTATATATAGATCCTAGGTCTTGTTAATCATATTCCCTCGCATGTTTTGAACAATGCAGTGCATCTAAATCGGATAATTGGGAACTTATTATAATAAGCTGTATATTTAAGTGCATTGTGTAACACAGATTTGTGTGAACATTATAATTATCTCCAATAATGCTGTCAGTCAATCCATGTTTTTCCATTATCATCTGCAAAAGAAATGAGAATTGCTTTATTGATTTGTGGAAAATATAGAAATAGTGATTTACTGTTAATAAGTAAAACATCATGTGAAACCATAGGATCGTCGAGTTTCAGCGTATTCATTGATTTTGTGAGCCATCCTTATCCCAATTATTTGTCCACAAATGACATATTCCCCCACATATTTTTGTCAACATTTCTGAGTGCTCTGAATCTTTTGAATAATACTGTGTTAAAGTGTACATTTATAATTGCTGTATTCAAAATTTAATTAGCGCAATCACTGGGCATAGAGTTATCTTTCTTAATAGAGTGAGAGGGTAGTTAGAGTTATCTTTTTTATGGAGTTTTAGATATATCTAAATCATACTGCACAAGGTATATGAGAGTGTAATATAACAAAAATGTGTGTATTACAGCAAAGATCTATGTGGACAATACTTAATGACACTTCTATATAAATTTCAGGATGGGGTGAATGACAGTATTTTCTTTCTGGGGGCTTCCAGTAGCGGAGTGTCGTTCCACAAACACGCTGACGCTTGGAATGGGGTCATATATGGACAGAAGCGGTGGTTCCTCTGCCCCTCCACACACACCCCACCAGGAGGTAAGCCAAGGGAGGCAATTCTATTAATTCCTTAAGTGTGATTTACAGGGGGACAACTCCGTAACTGATTTATATTTTTTGTTACAAGCACATTCTGAGTCATACTCATGTCATCATTTCAAGACTTCTTTTAGGATATAAATGTACAAAACTACTATTAATAATTGCTAATACTTTTAGATGAGAATTTACTGTATTGTTAAAAAACTATTTTTGAGAAAATGGTTTATAATATTTCCTCTGTTGTACTACAAACATAATGTGTCTAATAAAAAAAAAATTAAAATGTACGGTTTATATAGTTTATTTTTTGACTTTCAGATAAATAAATATATTTAATGTACCTGCTGTATTTACTTTTTTCCAGTAGCCTATAATAAGCTGATGTCTTAATTAATTAACAGGCTTTATTGATCATTTTCCTGTAAATTACAATTTTTGGTCTCTGATTTCAGGAGTGTACCCGGGCTTTACCCAGATGGAGTGGTATGACAAGATTTACCCCTCCCTGTCGGGGGAGGATCTACCCATGGAGTGTGTCCAAGAGGCGGGGGAAATACTGTACCTGGTAAATTATCATACAGTCAATCCTCGTCATCTCAAACTCAGTGGGACTGAGTTGAGTTTAGATTTTGAGATAATTAGGAACGTTAAAGAAACTGGGGCTAAAATGCAGACTGGGAGATCTCCAAATCACGAAATTGACAATAGCCATGGTGTATAAGATACTTGAGTTCAACTGTATACAGTACAATCTGCTTTTGTGGAATTTTAAGTGGTACAATTTGTTAAAGCTTGCTGTAGTTAAGATTCTTTCTTTGTTGAATAATTGATGTTCCCCATGAACAAATTTTAAATTCAATATCAATTGAATTGTCAATTCAATTTGTAGTAAAATTTTCAATGTATTTTGTGTGTTTTAGCCAGAGGGGACCTACCATGGTACAATTAACCTGGGAGACACAGTAGCTATTGGAATTCAGAAGAAAGAGGCTTCCATAGAGACAGAAAAACTCTTCTACAAAGGTCAGTAGATAAGTGCACATAACTATGATATCATTTTTAGAGTATTATTGGGATATGACATGCAGTCGGTACATGATCAAATTCTATAACACCCAAAGGGCGTTATTATACATATATTACATGGTTTCAAGGGCAGCATACCAGAATATTTGCTCCAAGGTGACAGGAAATTAAGCCCTGGAGTGTTAAGTCACCCAATGCCTGCATCATTGGGGCGACATAACACTCCTGGGCTTTTCTGTCACCGAAGTGCAAATATTTTGGTATTGATGCCCAAGAATTAAGCCATGTAATATATGGTATGTAACATTTTTAAGCATTGAACCCAAATCAATCATCAAACATATTTAATGAACACTATGTACACATGTAGATTATTAACATTGAGTATACTTCAAAAATATCCTGTCCTGTTTAATGGCAGAATGTTTTCAGTATGCTGACACTTGTGTTGATAACTTTTGTTGTATTAAAAGAATTTTTCTCCTCAATTAAATTATCTAATTCCTCTGAATTCAAATAAACTAATCGCAGACGTTGTCTTGACTTTTTTAAACTTTCGCTGAACTGTTTACGTTTGCTTAGCAACTGCCTCTGTGAATTTCGAACCCGACGTAATTAATATGTGGAATGATTACATGCTAGGGAACATAACTGTGTTCGGGAGGGCAACTTAACTGTTTCCGAGGAACATAACTGTATCTGGTGTAATTTGGCAGTTTTTCAGGGCATATGGATAAAAATATTATATTTGTGATATAATGGGAAAACTTCTTCAAAAATGTTATTTAGTAGATTTCATCACGTACCCACTTCATGTCATACCCCAATGAAACTCTAAAAAATGATATTTTCTTTCTTATACAAATGTATTTATATTTTACATTTTCATTCATGTTACAAAGAAATATAGGCATTATTAAGAATTTGATTTTGAAATGCAACGTACATTACGTTACCACGACGTCATATGATGTCAGTGTCACAGTCGAAACTTTCCAAATTACTTGTGCAGTTTGCTTTCCGTACGCAAGAAAGTCTGATCATGTGACCTACTGCATGTTATTGAAAATTGAATTCCAATTTTAAAAGCATTGTTATATAAGGAAAGACATCAGCAAATGTAAATATCCATAGCATAAATATGAAAAAAAATTCATGAGATTAAAATTCCTTATAAGATGACATGGCTTATTTCAGGTAACTGAAATGAGCATAACGTTTTCCATTGATCTCTTTATCAAATTTTGCTGGCTCTTGGAAATGTATTGATTTTGGATAAATTCTTACTTTTGCACATTTTCAAAACTTATAATAAAATACTGATTTTCACAGAGCTGAATCTGGAACAAGCTACACCTGGCGCCACCAGAGATCGACTACTTCAGGAGAGGATCCAAATTTTTCAGAAGCTCCATAAACTTCTACCTGGTAGGTAAACATGGTTTTTCATTGGATTCCAACATTTGTTTCTCCATTCCCTATTGATTACATGTGTTAAATAATGAGAAGAATTTTATCTTTTGTTAGAAAACTAGTCGGCCTTTAAAATTGTGCAGAAATAAAAAGCAAAAATATTTTAGAATGCAGATTGATACAGCATGGCTTCAAAGACCAGTATTATAGCTCAAATGAAGCTAAAGTGATTTTATCCTTGTTGTCCCATACCATTGTATAAGTCGATCAGGATGTAGAATTTCTGTATTACATGTTATGCATTATTTTACTTTTTTATTTGTAGAGAGTACAGAGGTACTGATGAAGTTAGGACAGGCTTATTCTGACACAGGGAGGGTTGAGGAAGGAATGAAATTTACCCAGCAGGCCATAGACAAAGATCCCCACTTCCTTATAGCTCACCTGAACATAGCCAAGATGTACATTCAGGTTAGCTAAACAGCATCTTACTCTCTGGGAAGTGTATTTTGTTATGCCCCCCTGCTGTCTGTTGGTCAGTCTGTCGGTCCATTTAGTTTCCGTTCGTTTTCTTCACAACTGTTGCACATACTGAAATGTGAAATTTGGTATACAGATTTTCAGATGAATATCTATGCCATGTTCTGTTTTGAGTATGTTTGCACCATTTTTGTCAGAGTTATGCCCCTTGCACTTAGAAAAAGCCCAATTTGGGGGAGGGGGCATACCTGTTTTACAAACATATCTTGCTTATCATAGCATTTACGATTGTTCAATATTCAAGACATCAATGAAAATTTTGCAGAAAATAACTGTATTTGATTTTAAAATATTTTATTTGTTTTTGCTCTGAAATCTGAATTAAACTATTGTAAATCTCAGTCTTTACAAGAACTTGTGTTTCATGTGCAGGTATAATCACACAAGACCACAAGACAGAAATTGAAAACGGAAAACAAGTTTTGCTCTTGTTTACTTTATAAATGATTCTCCAGTATATTTTTGAGTAAAAAATACCTTACATGTATGCAAAAGAAATTTTAATTGCAAGAGATTAGAACCAGCACAGACACCTGAATTTTTATCAATCACACACCCAATAAGCCAAATATTGAAAAATTCCTTCCCCTCTATATAGAGTAGGTAGAATTGTTCGATATTTGGCTTACTGAGCATCTGATTGATAAAAATTCAGGTGTCTGTGGAACCAGTCAATTTATAATTGATTATAATACCCCTGCTCCGAAGGAGAGGGGGTTATACTGTTTTACCCTTGTGTGTGTGTCTGTCCGTCCATGTGTCTGTCTGTAACAAACATTTCGTTGCAGTTTTCTCAGCAATTACTCATCGCAGATGCTTGAAATCTCTGGGGCATGCCATACGATGGAATACATTTTTGTTTTAATCTGATATCAACTTCCTGTTTGTCTGTGCGTTGGTCCGTTTCATACATAACAAATTTTCGTCGCAATTTTCTCAGCAACTACTCATCGCAGATGCTTGAAATTTTCACACAGTCTTCTCTGAGACATGCCTTATGGAGGGATACATTTTTATTTAAATCTGATGTCAACTTCCTGTTTGTCTGTGCATCTGTCCGTTTCATACATAACAAATTTTTGTCGCAGTTTTCTCAGCAACTACTCATCACAGATGCTTGAAATTTTAGTACACTCTCTGTTGAGGCATGCCATATGGTGGAATTAATTTTGAGATGAATCTGATGTGAACATCATATTTTTCTGTGCATTTGCCAGTAATTGAACTTGTAGAAATTAACATGATAGTGTTTATTCAAATCAGAGCGGGGGTATTACTAGTGAGCATTGGCTCACAGATTTCTTGTTTGTTTTTTTTGATAAATAATTTTTGATTTGAGCATATTTTATTATGTAATAATTAAATATATAAATGGATTTAGCAGTAGGCATAACAATTGCCAATATTTTTAAGCCCTCTCCGTTTGTAATCACCGAGTTATCTGTTTCTTTAACAGAAGAATGAAGATAAAAAAGCTGAAGAAAAGCTGAAGGTTTGTTTGGAGATGAATCCCAAGTTATGGGACGTACATGCTACATATGGAGACTTCCTAATGAGAAAACAGAGATTTAAAGAGGCAGCACAAATGTTTAGAAAGGTAAGGAAAAATAAGTATTCAAATCAGGTACATTTATAATTAATGTCATTAGACAATGCTGGAAATGATTAAAAATTTCACCTTCTCTGAAATTAGCCATTTCCGATTTCTTAGTTATCATTTTCTATCTTTCACATGAGAAATTGTTGAGAATTTTAAATACATGTAGTCATTAACTATCGTAAATTATTTATTTTCACAAGTATGCTTTTTATCGCAAAATAAATATCAAAACTTTTAATGTCATTAGACAATGCTGGAATTGATTAAAAATTTCACCTTCTCTGAAATTGGCAAAATTGTTTTTGATATTTCCGATTTCTTGATAATCATTTTCGATCTTTTACAGGAGAAATAAAAAATAAAATAAAAATAAAAAATTGTTGATGATTTTAAATGGTTATTAATTACCTGTAGATTCCTTATTTTTTCGCAAGTGCTTATTATTGCAAAATGGCAATTCAACATCAAAGCGCGAGAAGAATTTTTTTTACATGGATTTCAGCAACAACCCCCCCCCCCCCCCCAAATTAAAGTGAAAAATTTTATTTTGGGAGTGATGCTTCTCTAATTTAAGCGATTATTAAATTAATTTTATTAATTAATTTACAGGGAACACAAGTAAAGCCAGACATGATTCCGTTCTGGGCGAATCTGAGAAACGCGCTGCGATAAAGTGGTGACAACAAAGGTGTAAGGGAGACAAATCTGGTTATAGAAAGACTTCAACGAGAACAGCAGGATAGACAGTGATGAAAATAGTGCTAATTTATACCAGTCACAAGTTCAAAGTCACACAGTGATAATAATAGTGCTAATTTATACAAGTCACAAGTTCAAGGTCCTTATGCCTGCATTGTGGAGCATATCATGAAATTGTTGTGTTTATTTTTTTTTTCTTAAGTTTTTTTTATTGTTGTTTTATGTGTTTTTTGCATGCATATGTGTGCAGAAAAAAAAACATCTGTCTCATTTCTTGTCTTTAGAAAGGGAAATTTTATTATGGATGAAAAGGGGAATTATTTAATTATAACAATGTATATATATTTTTTTTCAGTTTGTGAGTGTATTTAAGGGGAAATTATGTATGCATGGTTATGACATTCCAATACATATTTTTCAATGACATATTGTATATGTACAATGTATATTGTAAATCATTGGCTTTCTGCAGCTATTACATTTTATAATTGGTGTGAAATGAATGAGAGGCAAATATTGTATGTTGTATTAAAATGTGACACAACTTTAAATTAGCATAATATAATTTTTTATGTCAATTAAGTTTCATTCATTCAGTTTTTTTCTTGTTCAAATGGTTCACATGTAGATATAATTTATTTTTTATACAAATGCACACATTTCCATCTCCAAATCATATTTACATTCAACATTTCATTGCATTAAAAAAATTTCGGTTTTCATATTTTTTTTACCAAAATTTTAAGACCTCTTGATCCAGCTTGCTTTATTCTGTTATCTGTATTTTATGCATATAACACAGTAGAAAAAAATCCTTATTAAAAAACATACTTCAATTTGTTCAACAATGCTAAACTTTGTCATACACTGTAACATTCCAATTTCTTCTTTCAGTGTGTTGGAATTATCTCTCTTTGAATACTTGTGATCTCATTTTGCCTCGATCGTTATATCTGTGATACTTTGTCCCTGATTGTTATGTTATTTAAAAGTGATGAAACAATTATAAATGTTATTTTTTACTTACAAATAAAAATGGATTGACATGAAATGTTTTAGTTTTGTCATGTCAAAGACTGAGTGATTGGGAGTTAATAAGTAATTTTGTGTTTTGATATAGAATTGATTTTGAAGTTTCAAGGACTATACCCTTGTTATACCTGGGGTCCTGACTCAGTTCACATAGTGTCGTTCGTCCAACGGGATCATATTGATACTGACTCAGGGTCCTGACATTGTGAGGGTGCCTAAATATTTTAACTCGTGGTTGACCAAAGTCATTTGCTACATGTATGTGCACGACATATGTCAATATTGACTTGGAGGTCAAATACTTCAAAAAGTATCTTTGTGGGCAATGTTTTTTGTGAAAAAATACTAAATAATCAATAAATTTGTTCCGTGTTTTTATTGGACTATTTTTTTAATAGTAAAATTTGACATCACGGGGCCTTGTGCATTCAATTCAAATCTACTAAATTAGACGGTATTTCGATTTATTTTCAGATTGTTATTTCAAGTAAAAATGGAAATATAAGGAATCACTGTCTAGTTTGGAGACTATGCCAGTGACATCAACAATAGTGGGAAACATTGGATAATTTTAGCTTCGCCCTTTATGCAAATTATCCCATGTTTCCCACTATTGTTGATGCCCTGGCATAGTCTCCTAACTAGACAGTGATTCCTTAAATACATGTCTATCTAAGATATTTAATTTTCTTAAGCTTTCCACTCCACTCAGCAACAAACAAGTTGTCTTTTTTGTCTACACATATTCCCCAAAGATCCTTTAGATCACAGCTATCTATATAACGGAGGAACTGTCCGTCCTGGTCTAGGATGTGGATACAGTGGTTATCACAGTCTGCTGTCAGGATCTGACTCTGGCTGTCTGTTGTGATGCCTAAAGGTTTAAATGGTTTGTTCTTTGTAGTAGAAGGATGACCAGTGTATCTAAATCGGAGTTTTCCAGCCTGGTTGACCACCACTACAGCACCAGCTCCAAAGTCAGCCACACAGATATCCAGGTTTCTGTTCTCACTGATGTATTTAATTTTGCTATTTCCTGAATACAGAGTTTTACCTTTTTCATCAAACTGGATTGTTTGTTTCTCTATGGAGCCTGAGTAACGGACAACTTTGGACTGTGTACAATCATTAATGTACATGGAAACCAGGAGATCACCAGAGGAGGTGACACAGAGTTGTATAGGTTTCCAGCCCTTTAGTCTGATCATCTCCTTTGTCTGTCCATTCTTCACTTTATTCACAGTCCTTGTTGTCCCATCAGTGTACACTAGATCCTCATCACCTATCACTGCTATATCATTTGGCCATTGTCCTGATTTTGTTTTGATTGTCTTTATGAGTGAGTTTTGAATGTTGAAGCATTTCATATCATCGACAGATCCACTTGTCCAAATTTCTTCTTCACTAAGACAAGCAACACTGCGGAGTTTTTCATACCCAGTAATTATTGTTGTTATAAGTACTGGTTCTTCAAGCAGTTCTTTGGTTGATGTCTCTGGTTTCTTCAGTTTGTAGCCATTTTCTTCTGTTTTGGTAGATAATTCTGTTAAAGATCCAAACAATGTAGAAAGATGTTCTGTATTTTTAGCCTTTGGACTGAACACAGGCAGTGATATCTTTACTTTAGGCGGAAGTCTGCTTAATTCTTCGATTTTAGAAATGTATTCCATAGTCATGGACACTTCATTTGATTCATCTATTCTATTTAACTGAAGCAAAGTTTGTTCAATTTGATTTATAATCTGTTTAATTTCATCTAAATGTTTCTTCAGAATGCTTAGATGTTTATTTTTTACTTCCTCAATTTCTGTTGTCAGTTTGTTGACAATGTTGTCGATTTCTTTGTGCCACTCTTCTCCATGTTTTGTTACTGCTGTTGAAAGTTTTCCATATTCTCCATCCAGATTAGCAATCTGAGCTTCTATATCAGTGGCAACTTCTTCATAGGTCGGAGAGATTATTTGTTCTAATTCTTCAGCATCTTTTCCTATGAGTTCTCTCTTTGAATTAAAAATTTCCAAAAGAGTTGAAATGGTATGCCCCCTATGTGCATCAGTTATAATGCATAAAGAACACACAGATGTGTTGCATTCTTTACACTGAAATTTACATCTTTCTGTTTCATGTGTTTTGCACTGTGGATAAATTAAGGTGGATTTCCTTTGCTGAATTTGGACAATTTGATGTTTGCTATAGTCATCAGCGATGTGTTCTCCAATACAGGGTTTACAAAGGTTGACATGACAGAAATCACAGTACATCTGTACTATAGCTGTCTCACAAAGGTCACATCGGATGACATCTTGGGCACTCCTGCTGGGATCCATGTCCAAATCTAAAATTTGAATGATGTGTCATTAATTATAAGTCCCAATGCCTAAATGATATGTATAGGCGAAAACGAAAGTAAATATTTTATCTACTCTATATTTCATAATCTCACAAATCAAAATGTCCTGATTTATTAAAATTGTTACCTTAAAACTTAAACTGCTTATGGTGATACCGATTTTTATTTTTAAAAAGTTTAATTTCAACGTAAGGGTGTTAAAGGATTACACCCATGTACCTTTTCCCTCAATATCTAAATAATAAATATGAACCTGCCTTGTTTATTTTATAGGAATGTTATGCATTGTAAAATTATACAAAAACTTATATGTTAAATCAAATAATTTCAGATGTACAACAATATATTATAATATTAGGCAATATCAGTTTATGTATGTCCAAATAATCCAGAAAATAAGAAATGGCGGAAGCTTGCTATCACCTGACAGGAATGTTAACATTTACGGTGCCTTAGATATAGTTATCTTTCTTGAGTAATATTACTGATTCATAAAAATTGTTTTCGTGTTTTCAAAATTGTTTATAATCTCAATCGTATTTCAATTTCCAACTTTTAATTTTTAATTTTTTTTTTACGTTTGCGTATAGATCCAAAATTTTGGAATTTAGACAAATATTCGTCATCTGAGATCTTTAAAATGTAATAGGGACCTAATCAAGTAATGACTGGAAGATGGTGTTACAATTAATAGGGGAAATATCCTTGGAAAGTTTTGGAGTTTTGTCCGTAATTGAACTGAATGTCCCAAAATATAAACTTTATGGATTTTTTAAAAATCAAAGCATGATAAGTAACT
Source organism: Saccostrea cuccullata (assembly GCF_032062105.1). Taxonomy (NCBI): domain Eukaryota; kingdom Metazoa; phylum Mollusca; class Bivalvia; order Ostreida; family Ostreidae; genus Saccostrea; species Saccostrea cuccullata. Next base: position 18,101 of record NW_026928684.1, on the reverse strand, counting down.
TCCGCATTTGATATTTTCTTTAACTCTTTTTTGGAGATATGCAGAAATATTTTGACAAAACGTCTACTAGTCGATTTTGCGACCACAGATCATTCTTTTATACTGTTATATCATTATATTTGCTCTCTGAGATATTTTGACCTTCCTAACCCCCTCCCCCTCTCCCTCCCAAAAGCACTGACTTTAGAAGAGGATGTTAAAACCTTTTTTTTCTGATGAGTACCATTGACAATCACATTTAAGCTAATTGTACATGGACATACAGGTATCTGGACCCAGAACTTGCACTTAGTTGTAGAAGTGAACACGCCAGTGGCAGATCTTGTACATTGTGTCTCTGAATTTTTCACTGAAAACAGTAAATATCAAACATGGACAGTTCAACCAAAATGTATCCTAGACTTTTCATGCAAGTATATAAGTATAATAATATTTCATATACAAGTGTACGTGTTTTCTCCAGTATAGAGTAGTTCATGAGCAAAGGAAGTACACGTGACCCTCGATCTATAAATAATAAAGTTTTTCCGCGTTTCGTAGAATAGCGGGAAAACATTGTATGATAGGAACGTATATTATTGGAAATGCCTGTTTATGGTAGGCGTGGCCAAAGGAAGGCCAATGAGAAGGTCGTATTTTGTGAGGTGTTGGATCATTCTAAGCCAGTGCTCCGCAGAACACACACGTGTTTTTGCTGAGTTTTCGGGAGCAGGAACGAGCAAGCAGAACTGATGTCAAAAGAAAACCATGGTCCTGTAACGATTGTTTACTTTCCATGTCATCGGGCTTTACAATGTACAAATACAGAAACAGTTTCTAAGATAAGTATAAGTGTTCTAAGAATATTAATGATAAGGAAACGAAATACCAAGATAGTTTTATTAAAGGTTTATTTTAAGAAACTATAGTATAAATAAAATGTTAAAGTTCATTCTATCGATTATTAAGGTGAGAGTTTTGGGGTAGATATCATGTATTTTAGCTATTTGAAACAAGTGACTTAAAAAAAAAAAATTTTAAGTGTTTATCAAGACGTGTATTGTATTACTTAACAATAAGCAGATAAGTATGGCTTTTGGCAATATAAGCATCGTTTACAAAAGTTATAAATTCTACCTTGTATCCATTCATTATATTCAAATGAAAGTACAATAAACAACCACACCATTACGACATAGCAACGACATGTAGCGGTTTTATTGTACAATGTTCATATAACACGCAAAATATGAAAAACAATTTTTATTTACATGTTAAATGTTAGATTTAGTAATAAAAGATAAGATTTAAACTTTTATCGTGCACGACGTGTCGTCCTAAATCGGTATTTAAATCACTGTTCGCCTCAAGACATTATGTAGCCTTGCTAGTGAAACCGGTCTTAGAGAACCACGTGGTATTCACCGGGTGTTCAAGATAAAACCTTGAAATTCTGAAAAAAGTAATTCAAAGTTATTTACACCATGTAAAAATTGATTTCTATCTAAATCGTACCTCAAATGAAATAAATATATAAAAAGGTTGAGTAGCTGAGGTCAAGGATATACCTCATGTTGCAGTTAAATAGGACGAGTATGCATTCAATATATTAGGACAAGTAAAGTGCATGTTTATTCAGCTATCATCTTAGTCCGTAGTCAGTGGGAAAACGATGGTGTATTAAAATAGTTTTGTGTTCAATGTTTTACCATTTGGTATTCCATTTGCTGAATTCTTATTATAAAGTTAAAAAATTGGACATGACAAGGAATTACCCTGTATTTCTTAAGCAGATGTAAGTATCTGTAAGTTTTAATAAAATTTTTTGGAACTTTGGACATTGTGTAGTATTCACAATTCATCTAGCGGCCTTAACAACCATAGTTTGGTAATTTTCGAGTAGAAAAATGAAACAATAGTACATGTATATAACTTCCCAGAGAATAGAAAAATTGCTACGGCATATCAGTGAAATTTAATTCAAAGTTAGTTGTTTTCAAAGTATGATAATATATCAATTACTTATAATAACTTGTATGAGAGAGCAAATCATTTCATAACTCGGAAGCCGCTATAGGAAAGGTGGCTGGATTTTTATACAACGATACATTGGAAATCGTTTATCAGATTCAGGATCTGAAGAAGAGTTTTCGAAACAAAAGTTTTTAAAAGTTTAAACTCTGTATCTTACATTTGTGATAATCAGTGGAAATTGTTCATGTAGACGGCTAGATATATATATACATGTATATAGAACATTTATATCCAAGTACGTTATTTTGGTAATTTTACTAATATTAAAAAAACAAAAAAGGTAAAGGAGAAGTCTATATCAAAGTTTTCTTTGGATTTGTGTCTCATCCTTTGGAATCTGTCAATTATAAATATGCTTAATTCAAAAGGTCTAGAGAAGAAATCTTATTTGAATATTTATAGTGATGCGTCTGATTCATGTTATTGGTGCTCTAATAGAGAGATTCAATCATTCAAAAACGTTAAATACGTGGACAAGTCAGGAATCTTGTCAAAACGTTTAATACTTAGACAAGTTAGGAATCTTGTCAGAAACGTTCAATACGGGGACATGTCAGGAATCTTGTCAGAAACGTTCAATAAGTGGACAAGTCAGGAATGTTGTCAGAGTTCTATGTGGAGAGAACAGGAATATAAAAATAGATAAATGAATATTATAGGGAAAAGTATTTGGGATATATGGACAAGATGTGTGTAGAATTATAGAGGTGGGCAGTAGAAAGCCATAATATTAATTAAATATTGCAAAACGGATACGTGGCAATTGAAAAAAAATAATAATAATAATAAAAAATAATAATAATAAGTTAGAGCCAAAACTTTGAGTATGTGCTTAAATAGCAACGATTGGAGAATTAAGTCTTATGTGTTTGAAAACATATGTTGAACCTTAGGTCCACTTGTTTGTTACAGTTTTATTACTGATTAAAACTCAAGGTGTAAAAAAAAGATAAAAAAATAAATAAATAAATAAAATAAATAAATAAATTAAAATAAAAATTGTCATGTCAAGGTATTAGTAGAAATAATATATTTAGACAATGTATAGCTTATTAATAAATGATTAGTGTCTCCAACAAGGTTTAGTATCAGAAAGAGTGCTTTGATGTTTACAGTATGGAAGTCTGTTTCTTATCGGTAGCTTTTTAAATCAAAGTACTGAAAGTACTGATAGACGGAGGCTTGGAATGAACATGATTGTCTCTTTGGGAAATTTTTATTCATATTCTGACCCCAACATTTGCCTAAGGGTAGTTGGCCATATCTTTTGAAAAGTGGATACCAGGACATTAATACTTCATATATCTTTTTTTGTGGAAAGACTTTTCATTGGATATAACAAACTTGACCTTTTGACCTTGACCTTCGATATTCTATTCTTATGAAAAAACTTTAACCTTGGCCATGACTTTTGAATGGCAAGGGATATATGGGGGGGGGGGGGCAACAGTGTTTCACAAACTCATCTTCTTCATTTATGTTACCATGGTCTAATGTTTAATTATGTAATTTACTGAATTCCTATTTTTCATCAAAAGGACAAACCAATCTAATTGCAACTAGGGGTATTGTGAGCAATGAGCTCACTAAATGATACCCCCGCTTCCCAAATGAATAAAATGGCAGTGTCCATGTTTTGCTCTGGAAAGTTCATAATATATGTCAGATCAAAAAGTAAAATAGAAGGTGCACAATGGCAATATGTAATGAAGATTCTGTGAAAGTTTCATTAAATTTCACTCAGTGGTTTAAGAGGAGTTGCGGATAAGAGATGGGTACCCCAAAGCGTAACAGACGGACGGACGGACGGACAGACGGACGGAAATAACGATTACTATATACCCTCCCGCTTTTCAAGCGGGGGGTATAATAAACTATTTCAATTTCAGTTCTTTAGTGACTCGTGGTAAGAGCTTCCTGAAATGTGAGAAAGCCAAAAAATACTTTAGTATCTCTAACTCTTCATGACTAAAAGGAGCTGAGATACAAGCATTCAGATATAACAATGCATAGATCTACATGCACATTCAACTTTTAATTAATAGTTCTGTTGTGTTGGGTATGAACATAAAGAAGTTCCAAATATTTCCAACATCATGAAAAATATCAAGCAGAACAAACGCCTGTTTGGGTGCAGATCTTGAAATGTACTAAGCTCTACAGGTATTTGTTGTCCAGTGCGCATTAATCCTGACTTCCAAATTCTTACTTGACTGGTGATACCTTTAGAAACATTTGCATCTAGGTGAAAGTTGATTCCGCAAAATATGCCATCCCATTGTTCAAGTTTTATAAAGTGATTACACCGCCTTGACTAGATATTGTGGATTCAACGATACCCTAATATCCAGTATTATACGCGATTTTACAGATAATGCCCATTTTCGTTGAAAATCCTTCCCGTTTCAGAAGCGGATCCAGCCACTCTTGAAAGAGGGGTTCCAGGGTCGTACTGTCCATATAACCCCCCCCCTACACACTCTCAAGCAAAGATTCACACACATGTATGGAAGATCTTATGTTTCGGTAAATAATATCTGTTTACGTCCATTTATTTCTTTGGTCCCCCAGTCCGAATTTAAAGAAAAAATAAAAAAAACTTCTGAAGCCTTAATTAAAATTGAACGTATTTGCAGCATTTCCAAAGAGTACAAAGAATTTTCTTTTGGAGTTTGAAAAAAAAATCCGTGGTGGATGCAGGTTGGGTTTAAAACAAAGAGTTGCATGTTAGTTCCTTCAAATGATATAATTAAAACGGTTCATATAATATAGAACCGTTTTAATCATATCATTTGAAAGAAAAGTGAGTGGAAGAAAATTAATGTGTGAGAATCTATCTATTCAATACATAAATATATGTATTTTTATTTATTCTCGGAAAACGTTTCATTCTCTCTCTCTCCACTAGACAGAAAATAAAGTGGGCTTCCAATTCCCGGACCCCCCCCCCTCCCTTGGATCCGCCAATGAACTGTTTACAAGCATTCACCCATCCTTGACACTTTTTCAATATCTCTCCAAGTTTTGGGAAATCTAATAAATTCAACTCCTTGCATATATTTTTTGTGGGCATACTTTGAGTCACTATTGCAGATTCCATGACAACAGTGTTTTATTGCATCCTTTTTTTGCACAGGTTAGCCATAATATTACTAAATTTACACCACAAAGTAAGATTTAAGCCACTGTTTTGGTTTTGGTCATGTAAACATAGAAACATGTGGGTCAGTTTGTCCCATCTAACTTCTGAAACATGTGATAAGGAATTCTAAAAATAGATGCAGCAGAGCTATAAACAGACAAGCCGCATCTCTCTGCTGAGTCAGTGAGTGAACATTTAAAATATGTCAGTTTCAATGAAACAATGATGTAGATTTCTTCTATCTAGGTAATGTAGGGTATTAATGTGATAGGACCTTCGCAAACTAATTAAATTCCCCAGGTGAGGTGAAAGGTGTGAGATAATTACAGGTCCATGAGAAAAAAAAGAATTACATGTATGTAATGTATTTGGAAATCATTGTGACCGAATTAGATTAATTGCATCAAAAGCAGATGCAGAGAACTGCACTCGGTGATCTGTTTTGGTTTCCCCGACAATTTAAATTATATGTCAGCGAGAGTTTTTATCAGCCAATGAGCGTGTCAGCAGTTGACTCTAAACATTACTGATCACCTGTCTGTATACAGCACATATCCGATATCAGACAGGCAGGCCAGTTTATCAAAGTTTAGCCTGGTTCCCTGTCCCTGTTTTGCTTCATGTACTCCTGCCTTGGAAAGGATGAGCCGGGGGACCAAGCTAACGTGATAAGCCGCTAGATGGCGAACGCAAATTCCCTTCCGCCGCAGCTGAGCGGTACCAATAGAGCGGAGGCTAAGCCTCCGTCTAAAAAGAATAAAGGAAATCAAATTACAATATTTTGTTAAAAGAAATTAAACAAGTAACGTATTTGATAACTCAAAAGTGTGCAAGGTAATTTATGGTGGACACAAGGTAATCGATATGATTCTTCTTAGATTTTTTAATAAATATAGTATAAACATTCGTTTTACGCATAACTTGTTTTTGCAGACATAACTTTGGACAAGATCATGGAAAAGGTGGTAAAATCAGCGTGGATTCAGAAGATATAGGAAATGTCGTCCTAATGTAGAAGTTGTGTGATTATCGAGAGAAATGAGGAAATGTGTAAAAAAAAAAATAATAAAGTCAAAATTTGCGATTCGTGCGACTGTGTCATCAAGTGAGTACATTTCATTCTGGGATACTCGGGTCTAAACGATTCATTCCAGGAAACTCGGATCCTAACGATCATTCCATTTGTAAAAATATTTCGTGGAGTTTTAGACAGATCAACAAATGCAAGATGATTAAGATTTCGACGAGTTCAGATCATTATGTCGCTTCTGACGTAGTCTTAGCAGATATAAATTCATCAAAAGCGTTCATACGTAAAATTATAAATGAATAGGACAGACAAGAACATGAAACAGTGATAGTTTGTGAATCTGCATCAACAAGCTCTGTGAAATATTAACATTGGCATATATTTTATGGGCGCAGGCTTTGACGCTACAGCGGGCAATTCAACCACGTCCCCCGTTTAAAGACTGTCGGGTTCGACAAAAGACAGCTATATGTTAATGTCAGTTTGGAAAGTACATTTTAATAAAAAAAAGGGGGGGGGTCGGTATTATTTAATATTTTTCCTTAGAAAGAACAGTTGCTTGTTCATCATCATTTTTTTCAGGTGTAATTTATAAATTTGATATCTGAAAGTTATATTTTTTTGACTCTCTAACTTTTGAACTTGATATTCTAAGCTAGCCTGGCTTACAGCTTATGTGTTGTATTATTTGAGGTGTAGTCTGTCAAATAATGAGTGAAGATTATACTAAAGTTTTCCCGCGTTTCGTAGAATAGCGGGAAAACATTGTATGATAGGAACGTATATTATTGGAAATGCCTGTTTATGGTAGGCGTGGCCAAAGGAAGGCCAATGAGAAGGTCGTATTTTGTGAGGTGTTGGATCATTCTAAGCCAGTGCTCTGTGGCAACGCACTTTGAAAAAATTACGCACTTTGAAAAAATTTTTCAAAGTGCGTTAAATTTTGGGACCAGGTTAACGCACTTTGAAAAAATAATTTTTTTTTCAAAGTGCGTTAATATCGACCATATTAACGCACTTTGAAAAAAAAAATTCTGCATGGCTTAGTCAATATTCCTACAAATCTTAGGTATGATAAATTATCATTTGAACCTGATTTGATACTTTTTGTCCCCAGCTTGAAAAGTGGGAGATATTAATTTGGGTCTATCTGTCAGTCCGTCCGTCTAGCTGTCCGTCCATCCGTCTTTCTGTAACGCTTTCATTTCCACACGATATCTCGCCAACCCTTTGAACATTTGCAATGAAATTTAACATAACAGAATCCCTGTGGCCTTAGGAAGACCCCTTTTGAATTTGGGGTCAAAAGGTCAACATTCAATGTCGTAAAGAACTACGAACGATAGTATTGTTCTTCCGCCTATCTCTTAGTCAATTCTCAAATGTTAACATATTGGAATGATTCTAAAAAAAATTATAGAGATTTATATGAATTTTCATAAAACCTTACTTATTTGGGATACCAAAGAGAAATAACTCTATAATTTTGGCAAAACTTGTGTTTTTAAACACCTGGAGTTTAACAGAGAGATTATCAGATATGGTATCAAATTAACATCGAAAAGCAGACAGGTACTGTAGATTCCTTAATATAAGCGAGGAATTAATTTCTGCGTAATTTCGCGAGAAGTATCACTCGCGAAAAAAATATTTCTCGCTTTTATTTTTCCGGTGCTTAAATCTATGTAAAATCTGTTAATAAACAGTTCATTCGCGAATTATAATTCTAGCGATTTGACGTTTGAGAGCCAGTTCGCGATAAAAACACTCGCGAAAAATAAGGAATTTACAGCTAGTAATTAATATTCTGATTTTCCTGAAAATGAACATAAATAGACTTTGAGATTTAAAAGAACAAAATTTCGATTTACTACAGACTTCCTTGTACAGTTCTTATACTGTATTTAGAATGCTCTTTTTTTCAAATATTATTGACACTTAAGGTTACGAGTTATAGAAATAGATATATCTGGGTGGGAATGATAAAGAGTTGAGCTGATAGACCTTAATTCAGCCAGTCTTTTCTTCGTTTTCCGTTTCTTGGTTTTCTTCAATCCATCAGTTTTTAGAAAAAAACACATCAAAGTAAGGGCACCGCAAAGCGGAGCATTCCTTCCCAAAAAAGATCCCGATACAAATTACGTCAATTCCACACAGAAAAAACTAACATACACATAAAGTAATAACACACATAATCGCATCACTATATCCCATCATACGTTGCAAGGGGATAATACTGTTGTGTATTTCTAAAATATAAGTCTAATTCCTTTTGTTTCATGAATTTTTTTTCAAAGTGCGTTACATGTTTACATGGTGTAAAATTATGATGTACAGTTTTAACGCACTTTGAAAAAATTTTTCAAAGTGCGTTGATTTGGTCCCAAATTCAACGCACTTTGAAAAAATTTTTCAAAGTGCGTTAACCTGGTCCCAAAACTTAACGCACTTTGAAAAAAATTTTCAAAGTGCGTAATTTTTCAAAGTGCGTTGTAACAGTGCTCCGCAGAACACACACGTGTTTTTGTTTATATCTATATTCAAATTAATACGTTGATATACGTAATATATTGTGTATGTGTGTATATGTGTATATATGTATATATGTATATATATATATGTGTATGTGTGTGTATATATATATATGTATGTGTATATATATATATATATATATATATATATATATATATATATATATATAAAGCACAAATTACAACAACTCTTAAACTAATATAACTGCCCTAAGTGAAGAAATATTAATATAGAAAGCACAGAGAAATTCACTTTTACAAGGATACTCACTTCCGCCCCAGCCCGGGGTTGAACTCACGACCTACGGAATCTGTCTCCTAGCAGTGCAGGAACAGCGCGTTAGACCGCTCGGCTATCTAAGCAAGTTAAAAAAAACTTGCTTTCGATGCCGATGGAATTCTCACAACGCTGTCCTACACTACACGGTCATTGAGAATGGAAGTGAGATACAGTTATTTGGACATTAGTTTTTAGAGGATTGTTACCAATACATGTTGTGATGAAATTAATTTTATTTATAAAGCACAAATTACGACAACTCTTAAACTAATATAACTGCCCTAAGTGAAGAAATATTAATATAGACAGCACAGAGAAATTCACTTTTACAAGGATACTCACTTCCGCCCCAGCCCGGGGTTGAACTCTCGACCTACGGAATCTGTCTCCTAGCAGTGCAGGAACAGCGCGTTAGACCGCTCGGCTATCTAGGCAAGTTAAAAAAAACTTGCTTTCGATGCCGATGGAATTCTCACAACGCTGTCCTACACTACACGGTCATTGAGAATGGAAGTGAGATACAGTTATTTGGACATTAGTTTTTAGAGGATTGTTACCAATACATGTTGTGATGAAATTAATTTTATTTATAAAGCACAAATTACAACAACTCTTAAACTAATATAACTGCCCTAAGTGAAGAAATATTAATATAGAAAGCACAGAGAAATTCACTTTTACAAGGATACTCACTTTTAACTTGCCTAGATAGCCGAGCGGTCTAACGCGCTGTTCCTGCACTGCTAGGAGACAGATTCCGTAGGTCGTGAGTTCAACCCCGGGCTGGGGCGGAAGTGAGTATCCTTGTAAAAGTGAATTTCTCTGTGCTTTCTATATTAATATTTCTTCACTTAGGGCAGTTATATTAGTTTAAGAGTTGTTGTAATTTGTGCTTTATAAATAAAATTAATTTCATCACAACATGTATTGGTAACAATCCTCTAAAAACTAATGTCCAAATAACTGTATCTCACTTCCATTCTCAATGACCGTGTAGTGTAGGACAGCGTTGTGAGAATTCCATCGGCATCGAAAGCAAGTTTTTTTTTAACTTGCCTAGATAGCCGAGCGGTCTAACGCGCTGTTCCTGCACTGCTAGGAGACAGATTCCGTAGGTCGTGAGTTCAACCCCGGGCTGGGGCGGAAGTGAGTATCCTTGTAAAAGTGAATTTCTCTGTGCTTTCTATATATATATATATATATATATATATATATATATATATATATATATATATATATATATATATAAAGCACTAAAAATGACCAACGACACGAACATTTAGGATATACAGTGTTGTTGGTTTTTTAGTGCTTTATATATATATATATATATATATATATATATATATATATATATATATATATATATATATATATATATATATATATGTGTGTGTGTAATATTGTCATATATTTTGATTTTGCTCTATTGTACATGTACATAAACGGTTTTTTATGCATACCAAGTACTGCTCCGAATGCACGTCCGGCATTCTCCCTTGAGGCATTATTTACATAGCGACGGACACAGGTTTTCCATAGTTACTCGTCTATGGTTTTTTCCTGGGCGGTTTTTAATGTCTTTGATAGGGGTATAATGCATAGCATGTAACGCATAGTTAACAAAAACATTGCAGTACTTCATTGATCACATACACAGTAATGTATGCCTGTTTGTTATGAATTGTTATTAAATAAATGCCAGCTGCTCCCACTAAGCTAGCCTGGCTTACAGCTTATGTGTTGTATTATTTGAGGTGTAGTCTGTCAAATAATGAGTGAAGATTATACCGTCTGGTGACTGTGGGGGAATACGTCTGATTAATGTCTGAAGAATTTGGTGGTTAAACTGTCAAGAGTTCCACGACAATGCCTATAACTTCTATTTAGATATTAATCTCCCCAAACAGAAATTTCATCGTATGCAATTCCAAACGTAAAATAAAACTGGAAAAACTTAATGAGAAATTCCACAATCTCTTATCGCATTTCATTAGATTTCATCTATTCGTGCTCTACAACTGTCAGTTGGAATTGAGGTTTAATCGGCATCTGCTGTAATGTTCAAACATGTTAACACCGTTTCTTTTGGAGTAAAATTCCTTGTAATCCTGATGTAAAAAGTATTACTCACGCACTCTGGTTTTTTATCAAGAATTTTAATCGAGCATTCGTGTCGTCTACTTAAAGTCGTGATTGTCGAATGTCAGTCTGTTCAGACGGAACATTTAAGTTTCTTTTCGTTATAAAGCTTTTGTATACAATCTAGCAAATATGTCGACAGCGCAATGATTGAAATTTTCTTCATAATAAAAATATACGTAACAGGTGCAAGTCTATGTTCTGACTTGTATATCTATGAGCACACGAAACCATTTCCCGCTGATTTTTGCGTGCATCTTGTGGGGGCGTGTAGCAATTACAGATTGCATCGCTAAAAAATGTTCTGTGTATTGATGACAAGCAATTGCAAAGTATAGACGAACTATCATCCAAGTCTCTCCCAAATACCACAGAACTTTTACACCATGGGCGTGATATGAAGCTTACAAAAACAATACAATCGACCGATCGATCTGGCGGACTTGGCCAAAGTTAACACAACTCCCCTTGTCAAAGCCCAACATTTCTGCGATTCCAGAAGATACATAAAAAATATACACACTTCGAATGTGTATAGGGGTCAAATTACGAGGTCAAATTATACAAACAGAAGATGAGGAAAACATGGATCAATATAACGAAGACCTGCATTAGAAGATAGGCGAACTATAACAGGATTGTGAATCGAACACACCCAGAATCAAGGACGGGGCATGTTTGCTTAGAAAGACTGGCCATTTTTATATTTAGTGACAGGAATGTAGAAATATTCGACGCATGGGCGCTGGTCATCCTTTGCAAAAGTCATAGAGCTAAAGTCAATGAAAAATTTCTTTTAATAGAGAGAGATAAAAATGTGATAAATTTCAACTCAATTTTATTGTGTATCTAAATACTTTAGCTTCACATCTCATTTTGTAAACTTGCATAGGGCCATTCTTCTAGCTAGCGTTTTGTAAGGTTAGAGCAGTTGATATAATATATACATGTACAAGTAGATTTTTTTTCTAGTCATTTAAAAAATAGTTTTAACTTACCTTTCAATCTTGATCTACAGATTACCGAACTTTTTCTGGCCTTTTACTTTTTATTAGAGATGTTTCTGAATATGAAACGAATCCGAATCTGATAATGAATATGAAACGAATCTGAATCGGTGGGATTCCGATCCCGATATAAAAATAGACAATTTTCTATATTATACACTGAGATTGTTTTATCATGAGTATATCAATCAATAACCTGTATAAAACATTAATGTGTTTTTAAACCCCCACCCTACCCCCGAATAAACAAATATCTCACAAGAAGTAAGTTTCCTTCTGTTTTTCTTACGTTTTTAATCGTGCTTCTATACGGATGTAACAAAGTGGAAAAATACTTAAATAGTTTCATTAATTTTTTTTCTGGTTGGCTAGGGGTGTATTGAAAATATCATAGGTGAATCAGGGATTTTTCCGTAGGTGTTGATGAAGGGGGGGGTATTAATTAACTCTCATAGGCAGGTGTGATAAACCCATCTATGTTTGAGGGCTTTTGTAATTCTCTTCGATCAAAGTTTATCCCAAGGGAGGGATTGAAAAGTTCATATTTGTTTGCTTTATAACATAATTTAACGACTCAAAAGAAATAGAGGCGGGGGGGGGGGGGTCTTAGACATTTTCCTCACTTGATCAATACTGATCGGCTTCTAAGTTCAAGAATTCAAAATTATTGGTATGATAACAGGTACGTAAGAATGGGCTGGGGTGGGGGATATAGCCAGTGAGGGAAGCCCCTTACCCTTTCTAAAAAAATTGCATTACATACTTATCATTATAATCCCAATAAAATTACATTTTGTTCTTAATAATGAACAATCTTTGTAGAGTTTTAGGTTCGTTAAGAATGTTTTGTTCAGTTACATACCTTATGAAGTATTTAGTATCAATACTTGCAAAACCAACCAGTTTTGTATTTTGGTATTTTAACTCACTAGATCTTCGTTACTAGTGATTAAATTAACCAATACCTTAATTATTATGTCAGATAACATAATTGGATTGGACATCAAGCATGGCCTATTATAAGTCCTCTCCAAGTGAGAAATGCTTTCAATTGCTCAATGAAGACGCGGGAAGAGGCAAGCAAATAACATTGCAATGTGGGAGACAACTTATGACTTTATATTACACATAATATCAACGCCCAACAAAGAAATTTTTCGAGAGATAAATGATAGGAAGCGTTTAAACTAGACATATATTGATATCAATGTCTGCACTGACCGAAAACTTTGGACAAAATAAATGCATAACCATTGGGTTGTCGAAAAAAAATATCCGACATAAATTTTAATTACGTATAAATACGTATGTAAATTGACTCGTATGGATACATTTACACAAATAACAATCTGATTAAAATCAGATCCTCGATCCGCTCCTTTGTTTTTTTATTGTCGCTTCACCTCGTGTAGCGACAATAAAAAAAACAAAGGAGCGAATCGAGGATCTGTTGTTAATCAGATTGCACAAATAAGGTCCAGATAACGATTCTTGCGAGGAAAAAAATAATGTAAGCTAATGAAAAATACAACAATAAATCTTTAAGTGCAGGTTTTCCCACGAATTGAAAGGGTACATGTACCTGCTCTGAACTGACTCGTCTAATTGTTTCATAACAATAATAATCCCAATGACAAAAATATAAACACCATGCACTATTTTTTCTCCATATTGTTACATGTACATTACATTTTTAATTGTGTAAGTGGGATATATCTCTTATGTTTTTCTCAGTTTTCAAATCGGGATCGGGATCTCACCAATTCATATCTATTTTCAGATTCGGATTCGTTTCATATTCAGAAACATCTCTAATAGGAAGAAACAGTAATACCGGGTATATGCTTATTCAATCAATACTGAATTAAGAAAAAAAAAATATAGATTCCTAAATCTGTTCAGTTTGTTTCACCTGCAATTTGTCTTATACCTAAGAAAAAAATAGGAGCATTTTGCTATTGTTCTAAATTATATTGTTGATCAAAATTTCATTAAAAATTAATTTGAATCAGATCTATGTGTAGCTATATAGGCCATGTTTTCAAATATGGTACATAAAAGACGTACGCTAGAGATATACTGGGAGGTCTTTTTCTATTAAATAAAGCGACATTAAACTTTTATGGACAATCAAACAGATGTGCCATTTTAGCTACTGAGGTATCGTTTCTTCTCATTCGAGGTGATATTTAAAGGGGCATGGACATAGCTTCAACTGAATTTGACATTTTAAACTTGAGGTGACATTTTAGCTATAGAGGTACCGTTTCCTCTCATTCGAGGTGGCATTTAAGCTTTTCTTCTAATTTATGGTTACATTTGAGTTTTCTTCTAATTTGAGGTGACATGTGAGCTATAGAGGTACCCTTTCTTTTCATTCGAGGTGACATTTAAATCTTTCTTCTCATTTGAGGTGACATTTTAGCTATAGAGGTACCTATTCTCATTCGAGGTGACATTTAAGCTTTTCTACTCATTTGAGGTGGCATTTTAGCTATAGGAGTATCTTTTCTTCTCACTGGAGGTGACTTTTTTCTTTCTTTTAATTTTTCATTCAGTGTGACTTTTAGCTATTGAGGTAGCCTTTGTTCTCACTCACCGTGACATTTCAGCTACTGTGGTATTGTTTCACCTACATTGACGATAAATTTTAGCTACCCCCGATATTTAAATACCTTTTCTTCTCACTTCAGAACATCTTAGCTATTAATGCACTTTTTCTTCTCACTCAATGTGCCAATATCTTAGGTAAGGAAGTATTTTTTCTTCTGTGTGAGGTGACATTTTATAGCTATTGAAATACTTTTTCCTCTCATTTAAAATGATGTTTTAACGATTGAGACCTTTCTCTTTTCATTTGAGGCAACATTTTAGCTATTGAGCTGTTTTACTTCTTATTTGAGTTGCCTTTTGGATGACATCAAAACTCTTAGTCATTAGATCACTTTTGTTTTTAACAGAAGAGTTTTTTTCCTCTCAACTTAGGTACATGTACCCACTGCCTTTTAGTACCAGTAATTGAAGTGCTTTATCAGTATCAACATCAGGTGCTCTTGTGAAGCACTGACAACTTGTAAACACGTTAATATGACATCATGTCTCATATCAAATGCCCTTATAGAGCCACTGGCCAGTAAAGAAATACCGTATAAGTAGAAAGTATTAGCGAGAAGCAAATTTATCAGCCACATGTAATTTTAGCGATTTCAAAATGCTCACTAAATAAGCAATTGCAAATAAAATGGATTTTTTTTTTTGGCTTATCAATTTTTATTAATGATTTCAGCACCCTCACTAATTACTGCCAAAATAAAATCCTCACTAAAAATTCTGCTTTTATGGTATCTCTATCTCTTTAATACAGATAAAGATAACTTTTTATTACACTTATAAAATAAAACATACATATGTACATGTATAATTTACATAAGCCATATATAACAAATATACTTGGTCATTCCTTTACTGTGACTCTTAACAACACTTGAATTTCAGATCAATTCTTGCACAAGAATTCCAAGAACATGTATAAATTACATTCTTAACAATCTAAATTTGATTTTTACATGTTTTCATTTTCAAGACAGCACATAAAATTACCTACATGTAGCACAATGTATTCAATATAATATAATTCAAATAATATGAACTCTTAATAACTAGAGAACATTGGTCTGATGGTTTCAGACATATTTTAAAAAAAATATTTAAAAGAATCTAACTTCCTGTTATTCAAATCAAATAGTAAAAATTATTCATGCAACAATATACATTCTTGTATAACGAACATAAAATGCACAACCTCAAAACACCGATTTGAAAAAAAATGCGAGAAAAAAATACAGGTAACAAAATATTGACAACATTCTCCATCTTGCTTCTGAACTTTTAAATTAAATAATTTCACATCTTTTTGTTGCTTTAAATAAGAGCCCAAACACAAAAAAAAAGAGCACAGCAAGACAGATTGAATAAACAATCAGGATGCTTTTTTAACCATTCCTTGAATCATAGGAAAAACAAAACATATGATATTCAGCAAAACAAACTATATGCTTGGAATGATAAAAAAGATACCCCTAAAAGGTAGGGTGTAATCATAATATGGATAAAATTGTCCATTGACATTTAATTCAAATTAATTTTGTTGGCTCTCAGAACTGGATTACCGGGGTAGTTTCTGATAAAATCTTACTATTGTACATTTTCAAAACTTAACACTGATTTTTTACAGAGCTGAATCTGGAACAAGCTACACCTGGTGCCACCAGAGATTGACTTCTGCAGGAGAGGATCCAAATTTTTCAGAAGCTCCATAAACTTTTATCTGGTAGGTATTGGATTCCAACATTTGTTTCTGCATTCTCTATTGATTAAATTAATGTAAAAAAATTATTTTTTGTTAGAATAGTCGGCCTTTAAAATTGGGCAGAAATAAAGTGCAGGAATATTTTGTCCAATACCACTGCATAAGTCAGGATATAAGATTTCTGTATTTAATTACATGTTATATTCCCCTTTTGTATTTGTAGAGAGTACAGAAGTACTGATGAAGTTAGGACAGGCTTATTCTGACACAGGGAGGGTTGATGAAGGAATGAAATTTACCGAGCAGGCCATAGACAATGACCCCCCACTTCCTTATAGCTCACCTGAACATAGCCAAGATGTACATACAGGTTAGCTAAACAGCAGCAAACTCCATAGATAGAACATTTTGTTTATCTAAGCATTTATGAATGCGAAATTATTCTTCTTACATTGATAACAAATCTGTATCCAAAGCATTTTATACTGTAAATCACATTTTATTCACGAGAACTTTATTTTCGCGTTATTACGCGAAAAAATGAGCTCACGAAAATTTCATTCTCGCGTTTAAAAGTATTCCTTATGATTATATAGGAGAAAAACAGCAATTCGTGAAAATTATGTCTTGTAATAAACAGTCAATTACTATCTCGCGAAAATAAAGTGTCGCAAAAATTTAGTGATCTACAGTATCTTGAGTGCACCCCGAGAATCTACTGCTATAATCCAGTCTTAGTGTTGACATCTGCAATGACAGTTTTGCAGAGGATAGTTAGTGTATTTGATTTTAAAATTTTATTTGTTATTTGCTCTGAAAGCTGAATCAAACTATTGTAAATCTCATTCTTTACACGAACTTTGTTTCATGTGCAGGTATACTGTAAATGTATTATTTTTAGTGTGTATGATAATGATTTGTAAACAAGTTAGTGTAGATTTGATTTAGCCCATTTCTCGATGTTTTTATTTGTGTAGCAATGTATAAGACATTTAGCGTATACTTGAATTAGCGGAAGTATCTTTCCGCCAAAAGCGCTAAAAAGAATACACCGTCAAATGTAATACGTTTACAGTAATCGCTTAAAGTCATGAGACAGTAATTGAAAATAAGTTTTGCTCTTTTATAATAGTAAAAGTATTTCATGTACTATGTTTATTTTTATGACAGAAAAATGAAGATAAAAAAGCAGAAGAAAAGCTGAAGATTTGTTTGGAGATGAATCCCAAATTGTGGGACGTACACGCTACATATGGTGACTTCCTGATGAGAAAACAGAGGTTCAAAGAGGCAGCACAGATGTTTAGAAAGGTAGGGAAAAATAAGTATCAAAAAAGGTATCTTTAATGTCATTAAACAATGCTGGAAATGATAAAAAATTTCACCTTCTCTGAAATTGGCAAAATTGTTTTTGATATTTGGGATTTCTTGATAATCATTTTCGATCTTTTACATGAGAAATGAAAAATTGTTGAGGATTTTAAATGGTCATTAACTACTGTAGATTCCTTATTTTTCGCAAGTGCTTATTATCGCAAAATGGCTATTCAAAATAAAAGCGCAAGAACAATTTTTTTCGTGAATGGAAGGTTGATCAAGAGAATTTACACACATAGATTTCAGCACCATAAAAAAAATAACAGCGAG